>NW_028327180.1:90709604-91012634 GCF_987537825.1 Furipterus horrens
TCTGGTTATGCACTTGTTCACGAGTAATTCACAGGGACACTGTTTCTAGCAAACTAAGGCATTCCATTTCACACCATTTCAGAGTTTTTTTCAGTAGAATGGTGGCAATGACTACTTAATTCTTAGACTGAACTACAAGAAACAGACTTTTTTGTTAGTTAAAAATGTTTGACCTTTTTAGCGATTTTATATGGTTCAACCTGCATATATGTCAGCTAGTATAAGAGTAAAATTATTATGTTTATTTGACTACAATTAATAATTTTAGGTTCTAATGAATTAGTAGCATATACATACAGTAATTTTGAGAAATAAAAAGCTGTTTTTATAATTCTATTTTTTAAATGGCTCTGAAATCTGTGTTTAGAATTAAGAGGAAAACTGAGATTATGTTCTAACACTTGGGGATTTGTGCCATTCTCCGGGAGACATTTTGCCTTGAAAAAACACAACAATATCAAAGCTACATAGATTGTATTCTCTTTGAATGCAACCATCCCAAAGAGAAATCCAGCAGGTTTTTCTGAATAATATTATGATGGCCATTTATATAACCTACATTTTACAAAATATCAGAAATTGGCTACTCGCCATGCTTTAACCTGAAGAAAAGTATAAAGGGAGGTAAATTTTATAAATATTAAAAAAAAATTAAAAATAAATAAAACTTCTTTCCTTCTAAGAGCAAAGATTTGGTCAAGTTGATGAGGAAAAAGTAACTGGGGATATATGAGTACATACTCTTCAAGGAGAACTGCATTTACAGCTCACTGACAAGATACTATTGAGTTATTTTTAAAAACACAATGAATGACAGAAGTTACATACATATCACCATTCTATTTTCAAACCACAGAAATTCAGTAATCACGGATGTAAATCTCTGCATTCGCCGGCCATGGTGCATCTGATAGTGGCCTTGAAAGTGATCTTTGAAATCTCTGCCGTTAAGCTTTAAGGATCCATTTTCTTCCTACAGTACACGGGCCAGTGGCACACATTATTAAGTACACCAAAGTGAAATTATTTATAGGATGATCCTTGTGTTTCTGAGCCCCCGTGGATTCCCCTGCAATGGCTCATTAATCTGCTGGTTACAACAGAATAACTTTATGAGAGGCACTGGGGAGAAGGGGACAAGCAAGTCCCACATAGACTTCCACAAGCATTTGTCATGGCTGACTACAATGCAGACTGTCGCATAAAATGTGTCCTTCTTTCAAATGAACTACTCTTCCCTAATTCATACATACCTGCAATGGGTAGAGACTATCCTCTCGTTTGACTCTTTTATTTTTTACTTCAATTCTAAGCAGCGATTTCATGGGGAAAGTAAAAAGTACCCAGAAACTGCCAGAGGAAGACGGGTAGAATGCTATGTAGACCCTTTCCAACATTTTAGATGCTTATCTTTGTTCTGCTCAGCATGAGAGAGACTCATTCTCTCTGAAGCAGCAGCCTCTGAAGAGATCTGACAGTATTAAAAAGAAAGGATGTTTTAAAATAAGTCCATATCATTGCTTTCATATTCCTGACAAGCTTGCAGAAGCAGAAAAGAAGGCCAGTTTGTAGACCCAGGCTGGAGCAAAGAGAATATGCTTAGTCAGTGTATCCAAGAGAATACCCTGATGGCTGAGCTGAAGCAGAAATGCATCCGATCACTTCTGGAGGCAAAGCTGGTCTTTTCAGAAAGTGCTGAGACTAAAGTGGCATTGCGCACAGAGCTCGACCATCGACTGTTTTCATCAGATATTCTTAATACCCACCGAATGCACTGACAGGCTGGGATTCGGGGGGCCGAAGCGGCATTTCCTTGCTTGGTTAGTGTGACCACCCACCACCCAGCTCCCTTCTGCAGAGGCAGAGGCAGCACTTGACAATCCTTCTGTGCCCTCTCCCTCTCCCCCAGTCCTGGCCCTGCCTAATGTATAGGCACGCTTCTCAGTAGACTTTAAAAACTTTGCTTATTGGGTTTTATTATCATAACACTGATTCTAGAAAATTTGAACACTATAAGAAGACAGGCTGAAGAATACTTCAACGGCTCAAAATTTCACTATCTGGAGTAACCATGCACATCCTGGACCTGTCCTTTAGATAATTTTTTTCAATGAAGTGCTTTCACTATAAAAAATGGAGGCACTTATCCCACGTGAGGGCACACACGCACATGCACACACACACACACACACACACACACAACGTCATAATCTTTGTACTTTATAATGTCAGGCCAGGGACCACTGACCCCAGTCCTCCCCACCTGCTTGCTTCTCACTATTTGAGCCCATCAAATGCAAGCCAGTACAATGTGTCCTGCTCAGACCACTGCTGCCCTGGGGAATGACAGAGAACCCCAAATGGACAGAACCCGAGTCTCAGAATCACAGCATACAGGAAAGCTGCCTCTTTAAAAGGAACAACGTCATAGGCTATTCAGTGACTGAGGAACCAACTGCTGTTGGGTAAAGTCACTGAAATTTTACGGTTGATTACAGGAGCTGGTGTTAGCGTAATGCAGCAGAGAGTAATAAATTCACCAGATGTTTATCTATTAAATTCATGGATCATGATAGAACTGCAGTTTCAATGACTCGATGACTCACTTCCTGTGCTGCCTCCGAGGGGAGTCCCCCAGTCGCCTCCTTTGCAAGTTGGAGAGCATGATGTCTATCTTGCAAGACTCTTGTAAGAATAAAAAACACATGTAAGTGCTGTTGTGCCTCATAGGAAGTAAGTGTTCTATACGGGCAGTTATTATTTAAGCAGGCAAATAAAAAATAACTATTCTTAATAGGTAGCTATTTTTTCTTTTACCAAACTAAAAAATATATCTATTTCCATTTCTTTATGACTTTGTATATTGCATTGCACCTGCTTCTCAAGAAGAACTGAGTTGACTGGTTTAAAAACAGCTTTGCCAGGAGCCAGTGTTGAAGCAAATTAGAGACGCTACAAGCGTAAACTCAGTTAGCCTAAGGCCATTACTACACTTAATAAAATTTAAAAAGTGCTACTTTGATCCATTAAGAAATGCATTAAAGTTTATAGCTTGATCATGAATGTAATAATGCTGCTCATTTGAGCAGACTTAAAATGATGGGAAAACATTCTCACTGTCAACTAAGCTAAAGGCTATCAATTTGGGCTTTTAAATCAACAATAAATTTATGCTTTCATTCTTGTCTAACAGGAGATATATGACCAATGAAAAACAAATATGAAAGAGTATATACCAATTTAGTAACATAAATATACATCTATTTAAGCAACAAATACATTTTACCAAATGTGTGATTATCTATTTTGTATCAAGCGCCATGCCAAGTATAACATAGAGTAGGGCAAAAATAGGTTTATGTTTGTTCATATGGAAAATAATACAATAATAATAAATAACAATACAAGAATAAACTCTGTGTTTTGTATACTTACAAATGTAAACCTACTTTTCCCTGACCCTGTACACAGGACCAGTTTTCAAGGGTAGTATTTTATATACCAAGTACTTTTCCCTAAAAATTTAAATTAAAGGCAACTAGGTGAAGGGAATGACAGAGTAAGCATGGCTATACAAATGCAGAAGCCTGCTGGCAGACTCACTCAGTATATGACCATCATCATCATTTTTAGCATTTTCTCTTCAATAACTCTTCCTAATAACTATACTTCCTTATTTCTAAAGGGAAAAGAAATGGCCACATATGTACCAGGTCCTATCATAAACTGAGTTGTTCTAATCGAAATAAATTTCTGATGTCCCCAAAGTGCAATATAAATGGCAATTTAAAAATCAGGTCTGCACATCTATACGTGGCAAAAATATGAGTTAAGACAGGCCTGTTTTCTGAACCCTTTTTCCGTGATGAGGAACAATATCTTACCTACCCCAAAGCAGAAGCATGCTGATTAATAATGTACAATTCATGCTACCCCAAGACCTGGTATGAACAATGGTTAGCTTTAACCTGTTCAAGGAACTTTAATAATAAAAACCTGGTGAGGGTCTTATAAAAAAAGTCTGTGTGCACTCTGACCGTGCGCGTTTGAGGGCAGAGTGGTCCATGTGCTTCCTATACTAAACACCAAACTGAAAATTCAGCCTCATTCTGGAATGAGGCAGCCATTCATTATTCTCAGTCTCTGTGGGTAAATGATGCAGAAGGCACCCAATGGGTCTAAGGGCCCAAGTCATCACGGAGTCCAGTCCTTAGACCTAGGAGCCCCTTTGTTTGGAGTCCCGTCCTCTAAATTTAGAGGAGAGGAAACTGAGACCCTGAAACTTGTCATTCTTCCCACGGCCATTCAACCACTTCCGGGCTGGGTGGGGGCCAGCGGCGGGGACTTCAACTTCACTGTGAAGAGTAAGCCTTGCTGCTTTTGAACCTTCTCATTTGGCTCTGAAATACCTTCCAAGAATGTGAGCGGGAAGGTGGCAAGGGAAAGGCGTCCTTCACAATGTATACAATTGTGCCTTGGTTTCAGAGGTTCAGAAAATAAAACTACATGCTTTGCACAAAAGGAGGCATGCCCAAACTATTCTGCTAAGTCTATCTGGCTGGCATTCCTGTCTTCTTTTGGTTCCTGAGAGTAGGGTTGATTCCTGACTGAAAGACACAATTTAGATGACTTTGTATCAAGAAAGTCACTGTGACAGTTTCCAAAGTCCAAAATGACTCCTTCTCACTTTCATGCTTCTTTCTCACAGGTGTCTCAGAGGTCATCTTACAGCAGAAGGGACATCTTTACTGTTTGTTAATGCTGAGGCTGCGTTTTCTATATAATTTAAGTGATCTTTGGGCCACTGTCAAGTCTCTCTAGGGCAAGAACGTCCTCCCATGTGGTGCTGAACCCACAATCCCAGTCTTAAGTAGGTGGTGCCCCAGAGGACTCTGTGATCACGTTACTTTTAAAATACATACTTTATAGATCTGTATGAAATAAATATTCACCCCCTGAACTCAGGAACTAGACAAGGTTGTCCACTCTCTCCACTCCTTTTCAACATAGTGTTGGAAGTCCTAACCACAGCAATCAGACAAGAAAAAGAAATAAAAGGCATCCAAATTGGGAAAGAGGAAGTAAAACTTTCATTATATGCAGATGACATGATAGTATACCTAGAAAATCCTATAAACTCCACTAAAAGACTACTCGATATAATAAGTGAATTTGGCAAAATCGCAGGGTACAAAATAAATATACAGAAATCTAAGGCATTTCTGTACACCAACAATAAAATAGCAGAGACAGAGACAAAAAAGAAAATACCATTTACTATAGAAACAAGAAAAATAAAGTACCTAGGAGTAAACTTAACCAAAGAGATAAAAGACCTGTACTCTGAAAATTACATAACATTGAAGAAAGAAATTAAAGAAGAAACAAACAAATGGAAGCAAATACCATGTTCTTGGATGGGAAGAATCAACATCATCAAAATGGCCATACTACCCAAAGCAATTTACAGATTCAATGCAATCCCTATTAAAATACCAATGACATATTTCACAGACCTAGAACAAATACTCCATAAATTCATATGGAACCAAAAAAGACCCCGAATAGCAAAAGCAATCTTGACACAGAAGAACACAGCAGGAGGAATCACAACACCAGATATCAAACAATACTACAAAGCCACTGTAATCAAAACAGTCTGGTACTGGCATAAGAACAGACATATAGATCAGTGGAACAGAATAGAGAGTCCAGAAATAAACCCAGGCCTCTATGGTCAACTAATCTTTGATAAAGGAGGAAGGAACATAAAATGGAGCGAGAAGAGCCTCTTTAACAAATGGTGCTGGGAGAACTGGATAGGGACCTGCAAAAAAATGAAACTAGACCACCAACTTACACCACACACAAGAATAAACTCAAGATGGATCAAAGACTTAAATGTAAGCCGTGACACCATAAAAGTCCTAGAGGAAAACATAGGCAAGAAAATATCAGATATCTCACATAACAATCTCTTCACGGATACATCTCATAAAGCAAGAGAAATAAAGGAAAAAATAAATAAATGGGATTACATTAAACTGAAGAGTTTCTGCTCAGCAAAAGAAAACATCAGCAAGATGAAAAGGAAACCAACCATATGGGAAAACATATTTGCCAATGACATCACAGACAGGGGACTGATTTCCAAAATATATAAAGAGCTGATACGACTCAACATCAAGAAAACAAACAACCCAATTAAAAAATGGGCAAGGGATCTGAACAAACACTTCTCCGAAGAGGACATACAGAAGGTCCATAGACACATGAAAAAATGCTCAACATCATTAGCCATCAGGGAGATGCAAATAAAAACCACAATGAGATACCATTTTACACCGGTCAGAATGGCCATCATCAACAAATCAACAAGCAACAAGTGCTGGACAGGATGCAGAGAAACGGGAACCCTACTGCACTGTTGGTGGGAATGCAGACTGGTGCAGCCACTATGGAGAACAGTATGGAATTACCTCAAAAGATTAAAAATGGAACTGCCTTTTGAACCAGCGACTCCACTACTAGGATTATACCCGAAGAATCTTGAAACACCAATTCAAAAGAACTTATGCACCCCTGTGTTCATTGCAGCCCTGTTTACAATAGCTAAGTGCTAGAAACAACCTAAGTGCCCATCTGTAGATGAGTGGATCAAAAAACTGTGGTACATTTACACAATGGAATACTATGTAGCAGAAAGAAAGAAGGAACTCCTGCCATTTGCAACAACATGGATGGAACTAGAGAGAATTATGCTTAGTGAAATAAGTCAGGCAAAGAAAGAAAAATACCATATGATATCACCTAATACAGGAAACTAAAGAACAACACAAACAAAGGAACTAAATAGAACAAAGAGCAGAATAGCAGTCAATAGGGGGGAGGGGAGAGGGAGAGAAGGGGGATAAGTAAGGGAAGGGTTTAATTAAAGAGCCTGTATAAAAGACTCATGGACATGGACCACGGGGAGGGATATGATTGCGGGAGAGGGGGTGGGTTGGGTGGGGGAGAGAAATTAGGGGAAAAGAGGACAACTGTAATTGAAAAACCAAAATAAAAAAAATAAAAAAATAAAAAAATAAAGAAAGAAATAAATAATCAAAGATATACCCCCCTCCATTTGGCATACAAATCCACTGATGAAATCTGTCCTACTTAACATAGAAGGTTGAGAAGAACATTTATATTTTGAGATGAGTATTTTGTTCCATGTTTAATTGATACTTATGAACAGTTTTGAAAAGTAGACAGCTACTATCCTGTTAGACTATTTCCAACTTGACTTTGCTACAAATTTTCACATATATCATCAGTCTAGCCAAAATGTGTTCCACACAACAATAGTTCCACTAAAATACTTCTCAAGAAAATTATGCCATGATCAAATGTGTTAGGAAAATATTATACTTACCTATATTCTATGTTTTTTCTTCTTAGAGATTTACTGGGCACATTTATTTATTAATAGCTCTGAGAAGTCCTACAGTAAAGAATTATTAACTTTGTGAATTTCTCAAACTCACTGACCATGCAATGAATAGGAACAAATGGAATTAGAGTTTTGTAAATTCCCTGAGAAATGATCATACATCACAGCAAACATCATTCCCAAACTTGCCCCATCTACATGTGATATTTCTGTGTTGTTTAGGAAGGACCCCTTGATTTTCCTTTCGTTCTTAGCCTGCAAGCTGCACCAATAGAAGGCTTCTCTCTGTCTTACAGCTGCGTTCCCAGGGACGGACAGAGAGCCTGACACATGCTGTGTCTTGGAAATAATTCTGAATAATGACTGGACAGCAGAATTCGTTTTTTTTTTTTTTTTTTTTCAATTACAGTTGTCCCATTTCCCCCCATTTCTGTCCCCTACCCAGCCCACCCCTAGAATTCTTTTATTTAAAAAATAAGATACAAACAGGAAAAAATGTTAGGTTAAATATTATACTACTGTCCTCAAATTTTTATTGAATCAGTATTATAAAAAAAGGTATTGAAGTGGGTTAAAATAGATTAAAAGTGAATAACTTTGATGTAAGTTGCAATCCCAGATTCAGAAATCTGCTGCAGAAAAGCCCACACTTGGTAAGGGAAACTTGGTAAACATTTTAATATGGTATGGTACAGGAGCAATCATATAAAACAGATAGGTAAAATTGTTGCTAGTTTAAAATACAGCATAAAATACATTTACTTGTGATTTAGACTAAAAACATTTGAATAAAAGCAGTCAGTCATAAGGTGTTAAAAGTGGTTGAAATATCATAATTTTATTTTCTTAGTCCAACCTTCCTCTTTAATGAAAGAAACCTTTCTCCCAAATTCCTGACAGATGGTAACCCAAATTCTGCTTGGACACTTGCTGTAACAAAAACCTCTACCTGGCAAAGCTGGTGTTGCATTTTTGGATGAGAGAAATATAAGAAACATGCCACCCTATGACTTTCACATATAGATATACTAACAGGGGTTTTATGTTTAAACACGTAACTGGTATGTGGTTTGAGAAATCTGTCATAAACTAAGGCTCAAAGACAAAGAGAATGGTTTAAAAAATCATAGCTTTTGCTGCTTCCTCCCTTCCTATTTGGTTAACACTATGCCCATCTTACTTGATTCAATCTCAATGTTTTGCAAAGGAGAGTTTCTTTACAACTATTACAATTCCCAGATTTAAAACATCAGCCTGAAATATGTCTAGAGAGTAACATACATTTATTTCATGAAGACATTCACATGTATTTATTATCCTCTCTGGAAGAAGTCACAAGCTAAGTAAGTCATGGGAATGTAATGTACAGCACAGGCAACACGGTCACTAATATTGTAACGACTTTGTACGGTGACAGATGAGTACTAAATTTATCGTGGTGATCCTCTCGTAAGGTATATAAATGTCACACCACTATGTTGTACACCTGAAATGAATATAACGTTGTATGCCATCTATACTTTAATAAAAAGTCATCAACTTGCATTCATTTCCTCTCTTTCGGGAACTTTCTTGCTAAGTCTCCCTTCTCTGATACGCCCCAGATCAGTGGTCCTGCGGCTAGCTGACCCTGGGCACTTCTCCACTGGGCAATGGGCTGCCTCCCCAGGATGAGAAGCACAGAGGAGGGAGTCAAAGAGGAGAAAGGGTCTTCCTGGAAAGATGGGCCACCAACGCCCATCCTGGTGCAGGAATTTCTTCTCCCACCTCATGTCTACTCAAAGGAAACCAAAAATGATGCTCAGTGCTGTTCATTTCATAGGAACACTAGGCTATGTATAGAACTAAATATCAAAAAGAGCATCCGCATTTCACAGTGAGGAGTTTCCTTTGTGTAAAGGATGTCTGAACTGCACCCCCTTCTTTCTAAGCCACAGCTCCCAACTGTATGTAAGCCGCCACCGTTACTCACAGGGGTTATTTTAAAACTCATGGACATGGACCACGGGGAGGGATATGATTGCGGGAGAGGGGGTGGGCTGGGTGGGGGAGAGAAATTGGGGGAAAAGGGGACAACTGTAATTGAAAAACCAAAAATAAAAAATAATTAAAATAAATAAATAAATAAATAAATAAATAAATAAATAAACTAGTCTCTCCAGGGGAGAGCAATGTGGGGGAGGGGGGGTAACTGTAATAGAATGACAATAAAAATATATAAAAACCCAGTCCCTCTGCCTCCAATCTGTCATTTGTGTTTTCCTCTGTCATTGGCCAATGAAGTAAATCACGCCTAATATATGGAACAGCTACTGATGGGCAGAGTGATCACAGACCACTGGGGCCAAACTGAACTTTGAAAATTTGGGTTTGCAGAGGAAAGAGAAGGAGAAAGGTCTTCCTCCTTAGCGATATAAATACTTATTAAACGCCCACCCTGTGCCAGACCGCCTGCTTGGAAATAGTCACCACAAAATTAACAAGCCCCCATCCTTGCCTGTAAGGTCTGAGAGTTTGGTCTGTACATTTCATCCATCACAAATGAATGGAGTCCAGAACATATTGCCCACTGAATCTAAATTCCGGAAAAACGCACACTTGAAGGCAATGATAGACTGTGTGATAATCTCCCGCACACACAACTCTAAGAGATTCCGGTTCACCCACAACATGCCCCAGCCCGGCTCATACAGGCACACCACAGTATTTCAACAGGTTCTGGCACACAACAGGTTAGGCTGGGAGGACGGCGCATCAGTTTCAAGTGCTCTGGCTGGAGGCATGTTAAGTCTGCCGTGCAATGCATAAATTTATATATCAACTTGGTGGCTTTCTTTATGCCACCCTGCAAAGAACTGACGTGCCTTTTCCTCCTATGCAGTTCTGTCTATCTCAGCTCCCTCCTCTGCAGTTGGTAATAATAAATATTCATTTCAGAGAGGCATCACCTCAACACTAGCAATCTACTGTGTTCCAGGTGCTGGAGAAGTCACTGGGATGAACAACCTTATCCAAATAATTTTGGACATCACTGAACACGAGTCACGCGCCACTAGTTTTTTATAATCTTTGCATTCCAGTAGACAAGCACTCTTTACCAAATTTACCAAGATGAAAGAAGAAACTCGGTGTGCACTTCAGCGATAAGACTGGGTAGTCCCAGAGAAAAACTCAAGAAGATCACTACAGGCGCCTCTTCCCCTGGTCTGTCCTCGTGGTGTCTAAAAGCCAGGAAATTGATATTGTGTCCAGGGCTGCCCGCCTCAGCAGCACCACAGTGCTTGATTGTGAACATCTTCCTGCTCCAATTCTCCTGGTGAGAACTCGTCACCCTTTGCCCTGTGCTCTTCTTTTGAGTGACAAGCTAATCTGAAAAATTAACTCAAGATGTGATGTTTTTAATTTCATTATAGAAAATGTTGCTTTCCTCGATATGTCATCACAGAGATCTCTAACTTCTTTCCCTCAAAGTGGTAGAATATGATAAAAATTGGGCTTAGTAGGAGAGACTGGGGGAAGAGTCACTGTATTCCCCCTTCCCCACACTCTTATTGGCTGCACTAGAGAAAAACGTCATGCATATTAAATTATAAATGCACTATTATTGGGGTTTTAAACTACCGCAGCTGAATTTTTGCAAGGGAAAAACATCAAATCTTTGGCTTATGGAACTGAAGAGAAAGGTTTTGGAAAAGATCTTAAATGTAAGGAAAATGCTTCCTGCCCCTGACTATCGGCCACTGGTGGAAGCTCCCAGAACAAGGCACAGCACAGCCACCGGTTCAGAACCAACGCCCGGCGCCGCCCCTTTTCGGTTGCGTGAATTCGCCTGGTCAGTTATCCGTCCTGTCTGTTTCCTCCTCTATAAGTTAGTAACATTAAGGCCCGGTTTAGAGAGTAGCCATGAATATTATACAAACTAACATGTGTAAAAGATTTATCCTAGCGCCTGTTACATAGTAAGCACTGGAAAAATGGTACGAGAGTCATGGGAATCACAAATGCATGACGAGAACTCCCCCACTTCCATGCTCCTAAATTCCTGTGTTCTGATAGCTTTATTTCCCAAGAGTTGGAAGGAGAGTTTGACTGCTCAAGACTATGAAACTACTGACTGAAACCAGTGGCACAGGTTAAAAAGTTGTTAAGAGCCAGAAGAGGACAGAACAGAGCCACCTCCACTAAAATCTATGTGAACACTTTCTATTCACTTACATGCACAAGAATAATTGACCAGTTGAGTAAGATAAAAAAAAATTAATCACTGTTCATCCTCCATGGCTTACCTATGACTAAAAATAATGCCTCAAGGGACAAAGGGCTTGCATGAAAAGTGGAGATCGATCCCCAGAGAGAGCAGAACAGAGGAACCTGACAAGGCATAAGCGGTTTGGATTTTTCTTTGGGTTTTGGTTTTTCGCTTTCTTCTAAGGACCTTAAGAAGATTCCAAATTCAAGAGACCCTTCAAGTCTCATGCTGATGTGGATGCTAAGATTTAATGCCTGAACAAGATTCCAGGCCGGGGGAGCTTTGATCCTCAGCTGCTCAGGGAGGATGTACTGTTTCTCTCAGTGTGGTCTTCATTCTTCCTTACCTCTGGCTCATTATCTCACTTTAACTATGCATTTTTTTGGTGAGAAATGACTTAATAAACGTGGTTTTATGGCTGAAGAGATACTTGTTAAACCCTTAGGGTAGGAAAAGATATTGCCTCTTACTTTTTTATGATTATTAGGCTTTTGATTACAGAATGTTTTAAAGGAATCTCTCAGTTGCTAAAATGGATGATTTTTTTACATTACAGTTATCTTTTTATTATCCTCAAGTGGTGAAATTAATTTCTCTTCTAAATTCTTTTATAATCCATTCAGTATGCATGGCATCAAGAAATCTGTTTTCTAGACTAAAGCAAAAATGTTTATGTGTTGCTTTGTCACTAAATTTATGTGGTATCTCTTCGAAACAAAATATTTACAAAGCTATAGATTGCTGTCAGGCAGTACAGGAAAAAGCACTTAGCCAACGAATCAGAAAGCTCTTCATGGTTGTCTTGCAGGGGTAATTATTTTTTTACATTATGTTAAGTGCCTCTACTTCGATCACGTGTCAAAGGTTAACATATTATTAGAGAACAGAAATGCCTTCTAAAGAAATGCAAGACATACTGAAATTCAAGCTGATCATTTGCTGGTTGGAACTGTGGACTCGAATGAAACAGCCATTCTTCAACTGAGCGGATGATTGGTGCTGAGACAGATGGCTGCTGAGTGACAAAGCTGTGAGTCATAGGCCTTCTAATCACAGTTCTTCCCCGCGGAGATGATCCGCCGAGTTTGGTAGTAAACGCTATGTCTTGTAACAATATTCGTACAATAGAAAACAGAATGAGCCTCAAAATTATGTACGTTTTTTGAGTAAACCATGAAAAAGGCCCCATAAACAAGGCAGATAATAATAGGTAACATTTATGATACACACGTTCTGGGCCAAGCAATTTCCATAGTTATCACCATGTGTTCTTCATCCCGACCCTAGGCGGCGGCTACTATCACCCTCTTCTTTTCTTATGTAGGAGGGAACCAAAGGGCATCAGGGTAAAGACACGTGTCAAAGTCACACGGGTAGGGAACGCGGGAACCTGAATCGATCCAGGTGTTTTGACTAAGAACTGAAGTTTTCACAGGGGCAGCATCTCCGTGAAAGTACAGACACAGGAGACAGGGGAAAATGTGCCAGATCAGATGCCTGGGCAACACCGAAGTCACCCTGTCCCCTCCATTCCCCACCGAACAAACTACCCTGAAGCACTGACACAGTCAAGGAGCTATCTTTTCAAAAGAAAAAAAAAAGCTCCCTAAAATGTTTAGCCTGAGGCTTATTAAAAGCTTTCCACTTGATGATTAAAAGAATACGGCTCCTTCTCTGTATGGTTTGACCTGTTTTTATAGATCTAAGTTCTAAATTCAATCAAACATGGATAAAGGGCAGCAGAGAGGAAAGTGCTTTTTGTAGTAGGCCAGGAAATCCAATGTTTGTGCTTTAAGCATGAAAGGTGATCGCTAAATTTCAGGGGAAAAAAGACAGTTGTCCCACAAATGAATGCTGTCAGTGGTCCGGGGGGTGTGTGGGATGTGTTTATTTAGCTGTGATGTGCTCAGCTGTGTGACTGTGGAAGTCATGTACCTATAATTATCTCTCTGGCAGGAGTCTATCAATTTCAGAACTAAATTATCTGAGATTGTCTTAGATACCACATGCCATGTCTAAAAGCAATTAAAAAAATTTGCTTCACTGTCTTTTTAAATCTTATTTTCAACTACAGTTTACATTTAAGATTACTTGTATTACTTTCAGGTGTACCGCATAGTGGTTAGACAAGCGTATACTCTACAAAATGCAACCCCCTACACCCCAGATTCTTCCAGTACCCACCTGGCACCATCCGTACTTATTACAAGATTATTGACTGTATTTCCTGTGCTGTACTTTACATCCCCAGGACTGTTTTATAACTACCAATTTATACTTCTTAATCCCTTCACCTAAAAGCAATTACTAAAAATATATGCTGCATGTATGTCAAGCACTAGGCTAAGAAACTTGGGAGATATGAAAAACATAAATCTTCAAAATAAAAAGTCTGAAGAAGTCATCAGTAGAAACATTACAGAATACTTACTGGCTGAATGATCATTCAGGTTTAGAACCAGGCAAACACGATTCACAAAGGTGGTTTATAGGTTCTCAAGAATGTGAAGTTACACAGACACCCCTAAACTCTTTTCATGGATTAGAAAGTGGGGATGATCAATTCTACCTGGTAGAACTTTTATGAGGCTTAACTGATGTACTATTAATTATGTGTCCAGGATACTACCCAGCACAAGGTAAGTAGCTTAATAAACATCCAGAGTTACTACTGTCTGCTCAACTCACAAACTTTAGGTTGTTAAAAGTTATCTCCATATTATAGAGGAGGAAACGTGGGTCTAAAACTAATGAGTAACCTGATAGAGATCCCATGGCCTTAAACGGACTTTGTCATATAGTAAATTCATAATAAAGTTGGATTAAGAGGTAATAGAACCTAAAACACGTATCTGCCTCTTGGTGAATTTACTTTTTTGTTATAAAATATTCTCAAATCATACCTGTAGAGGTAAGAGATGTTATCCTTTCTCACATGCTTATTTTCCTAAGTAATTTCTAAAAAGTATTTCTTCTGGTTCTATCTCCAAAGAACTGTCAGAGTAGCACCTGTTTAGAACTTTTTTTTATCAAGCTAAAACTTCATTGCAGTTCTGAGAAGATTCTTAATTGAATCACAAACCATAAGTCCCTCCCTCATATGAATATCTTTCTTCATAAAAAGTAAATTTGGGGAGGGCGTATAACTAAAACCAGTACTATAAAATGAAAATAATACCAAATTTACCATGACAAAAAAAATCAGTCTTAAGAATATTTAATTGTTGATCTTGTAAGTCATATCAAAAGGTTAAGAAAATAAAATAATAATAATAAAGGGAAGGAGGAGGAGAAACAGAAAACAAATTTTTGAAGTATGATACAAGTGTCCTGCCAAATTATTTAGAAGTAGAAAAAGATTACAATGTGTATAATAAAAATGAAAACTGTAAGATGAAAGTTTGCCCCTAGGATATTTAAGTCAATGATATATAACTAGTCATTAGTGTTCCTTCAGGAATATTTTTATTTACAATTCATGTACTCAATAAAAAACTCCTTGGATGCAAATGTAACTCACAGGCACTATGTGAATGAAACTGTTAAAAGTAATTAAATAGCAGCAATAGGTCCCATCCTCGATAAGAACAATACTGGCTCTAGACCAGAAGAAAGGCTTCTGAAGGTGTCCTTGAGAATCTGTCCTAAGGGCCCATGGACGGTCCTACTGACTATTTGGAAGTTATTTGCCCAATGGTGTAGTGGGCAGCATCTCTTTTAGATTCTTCAAAACATAGAAGAGCACAAATGAATGGGCAAAGGTAAGAGAGCTTTGCCCAGAAAATTCTCAATTGAGAAAGCTATTGCCTTTATCACTGGAGACTCGTCTTAGAGCAAATTACGTAAGATGGAATTCTGGTCGCATAGACACTGCATTCCGTATAAGCGCGGCCACCTTACTTTCTGATAGGCGTTCAACATCAGCAGAAACTCCGAGCATCCAGAGGCAGTGACAAATCAACTCTTGGTCACCCAATACCGTTTGAAGGGGTCAGTAAATAAAGCGGTGTACGAGGGAGGGTGACTCCCTCTAACTGAGATGCAAAATCAATAAATAGCTAAGTTAACGTTCCAAAATAGGGAAAAAGCATAGTATGGTTGTGCATTCTGATTACACACCTGTGTTTCAACTGTGTTTAAGTAACAACCTGTGCCTTCATTACAAGATCTCAGAAAAATGAGTCATTAGTATTTCAGAACTTTTTTGAAAAAACACTTGATTACTCTTAATTTTAACACCAGGTAGTTAGACTCATCGCTTTTCATCATACCTATAATGCAGGCAAGGTCTAAATTTACTAATTTAAAAAGTTAGCCTCAAGGTATTATCATTAGACACTACGGTTAGCCCTTTCTCTCTCCTCTGTACCCAGTCATGGGGATCCTACATTCCAGGTGTCTATAGAACTGATCCCTTCTCCTCACTCTGATCCCTAGTCCATAGTGCTCATCTACTTCTTGGATTAAGGCAGATGGCTCCTAAAAGGTCTCCCTGTTACTCATTCCACTTCACTGTAATCCATGTATGTTCCACATGGCTACCGAGGTCTGCAACTTTTCATTCCTTTCTTTTTCTTTTTTTAAGTGTATAATGTAAAAATGAAATGCTATTTCTTCACCAATTTTATACCCATGCCCCGAAGGTAGTAACTGCACACAGATTGGTGTGGGTCTAATGGGATCATACTCGACATCTTTATCACCAGCTGGCTTTTTCACCTCAAGATATATTCAAGATACCTCTCAAATGAGTACACATACATTTACCTTATTCTTTTTATTTCTACATATTGTTTGATTGTATTGGCTTACAAAGACGTATACATTAATTCCCTCATGGAGGTACTTTTATGTTGCTTTCAATGTATTTTTTCTATTATGAAAAATGCTGAAACAAATGTCACTGCCAACAAATACCACTGCACAAAAACCACCGCAACAAGCTGCCTTGTCAAGTTTGGTACCCTGTCAAACAGCCAGCAACGGTGTTTCACACTGTTTATAATACTAGCAACATTTTAATGTCTTCCAGAATAAGGAGATGCCTCTTTATTACTTTAATTTATCATTCCCTTAATTATTACTGAGGCTAAGGAACATGTCACATTTTAATTTGACATTCATGTCCTTTCTGATTTTACTATTTTTTTTCTGTACTGACACAAATGAAAGGCTTACAGATTACAGACAATAATACTTTGTTCTAAGTGATTTTCTCTGTTCCGATTCTGGAAAAGAATATGAGAAAAAAATCTCCTATTTTATTAATTCCGTGTTTTATCATATAACCATTAATCATTTTAGGTACTTTATCCTTTTTCTTCCCATTGATTTGAAATGTAATTTTTCATATACTGTTTCATTAATCTACATAATTCAGAAACCTACTCTTTGTGACGAAAGACTCACTTTTAAAAAGTCCCATTGAGATTTTTATGGTGATTCTATTGTATTTTCACATCATTTTGGGAGAACTGAGGTCTTTATAACATTGGCTTCAACAAAACAAGAAAATGTGCTTTTGCCCTGGCTGCTGTGGCTCAGTGGATTGAGCGTCGGCCTGCCGCTGGTTCGATTCCCAGTCAGGGCACATGACTAGGTTGCACGTCAGGTCCCCAGTTGGGGGCGCGTGAGAGGCAACCACACAGTGATGTTTCTCTCTCTCTCTTTCTCCTTTCCCCTCTCTCTAAAAATAAATAAATAAATAAACAAATAATAATTTTTAAAAAAAGAAAATGTGTTTTTGTAAAATTATTCAGATACAGTTTTGTTCTTCTTTTCATAAATAACTATGCATATTTCAAGGTATATTTCCATCACATTTTAATGGATGATTGCTAACATAAGGAAAAGCTACCAATTTTTATATATTTATGTGGTATCTGACCACCTTAATGAACTACCCTTTACCATCTATGGAGATATATTTTTGCCTTTAATATATTAATATATTGAACTGCACTAATATTCTTGCTAATGTTTAAGAATTCTTGGGTTATAAAACACTACATAATATAGCATATATTTCTCTAAACACACTGTGAAACATACATCTACAGTAACAATAAGAACTGATCTCTAATAAGATCTCAAACTCAAATGCCTATAGGAGCCAAGAAGGTGATATAAACTAACAATAAGGTTAGACCTGGTGAGTGGTAAAGGCTGGTATTTACTAAAAAGGAATGATGTTTGGTGCTTTAAAACATATGTTTATTATATACCTTTTAAATAAAAAACCTAAGAATAAACCAACAAATAAGTGACAGCAATATTTCACTATATGTTTTGTGTGCGTGCAAAAGGTATCTATTTTCTGTTTTCCATTCATCCAGTGATCACATATTGAGCAGTAGTTTAATCATGTTTATAAAATATAATTTTAGATACTATGGTTGTGACAGAATTGAATCTTTCTTCAAGGAGTCTAAAATTTCATCATCAATATGTAATAAAAGATTATATTCATAACCATATTGTTACCATGCTCTTCTATAACTGTTTACATCTAATGACAAAAAAAGAAGAATCTGGGAGTTGCCTATTGGATTATACATTAATATATAAGGGGAGATTATAGAATTGACTTAATTTTTCTTCTACTGCCTGAGTTCCAATATGAAGTTTAAATTATGGGTGTCTTACCTTATATTATGTAGATGAGTTGACCCAAGGTTAGACAAAGAAATTCACCTTAACAATTCAAAAACAGTGGAGACATATTTGCTGATATGTATGTTTGTATGCGTGTGCATGTATGAGTGTGTGTGTGTGTGAGATAACTGAAGACTGAAAACATTTTCCAGTATCTCCTGAAATGTAAAGAGTAAATTTACTTTTCTATGAGGAGAAGAAGCATTAAATGTAGTCAAATTTTGTACCATATAATCTACTCAATATTTCACTAGATGGTATACAATGTTGAAAGTTACTGGAATATCGTATATTTGCATATCTGAAATGCCACTTGGTGTCTTCGTTTGTTTTTTTCCACTGATCTATTTAGAGAAGGAGGAAGCGAAAAAGAGAGAGTGAAGGGGGAGAGCGAGTGAGTGAAACATTGATCCATCGCCTCCTGCACACTCTGACCAGGGAACAAGCCTGCAACCTAGGTACGTGCCCTGATCTGACTGGGAATCAAACCTGCAACATTTTGGTGTATAGGATGATGCTCCAACCAACTGAACCCCCAGGCCAGGGCTGTTTTTATTGATTTTAAAACCCCATTTAAAGTAAAATTCAAATCAGTAAACAAATATCACAGTCATTTCTCATAACATCTTCTCAAAGAGAAAGAGAGAATATTACATTACTCAGCACCTTTATATGTCCATGAGTAGTAAAAACTTAGAAAACTAGTCTATAGAAAGTCCTTTTCATTGGTTCTAGCTTCCTAACCCTCTCTTTCCCAGTAGTTTGAAATTTTACATTTTAAATGACTATAAAGTTTTTCATGTTTAAAGTGGCTGATGCAGTGATTGCTGTCACAAATTAAGATCCAGCCACTCCTAAAAATTGTAGTCTTCGTTTTTTGATTACTTTAAAATTTAATTCACAAGTGTTACTCTGCTTTGTGTGATTAAATCTTAGGTTAATTGAACCCTGTTATTATAGGAAAACATTCTTGAATAAGCCCTACCACTTATGTTCATGAGAATTATCCATTAATTATGGTATTCATAGTAGTTTGAATCCTACAAATTTGATCAAAAATAAAGATAATATAGAAATATCAATTATTTCATAACAAAATACTATAAAATGACAAACTGATTTATATAGAATAATTTGAAGACAAAGGAATGATTTAATGCCACTATAACCCCTTAAAAAGTTTCTGTTTTACTCATTTTAAGGGATTTTTTATGGTTTATTTTTCTGTAGAAAAATCTGAAGATGGTTGCCTTGAATCACCCTGAATTTCTGCTATTTCAAGGTACCCCTGAGAAATTAAATGTCATCTCAAAATAGTGAGTTCCATACTCCAGAGGCTGAATGGTATTCAAGGCTCTATGATTAAAACTGTAACCATACATGGAAGATTTCTGCTAATGTTAGGGGGGTTTCAACCATGTTATCAGTTGAGCCGGAAATAAAGTCTGGGACACACTTCGCTAAGAAATACGCCACTCTAGAACACATTAGTGGGCAGCACCCAAGAAAGGGATTTGAGAGTGGAATCCCCTATGTTTTCTACAACGAGTTGAAAAATGAAACTAAATTGAAGCATATAAGCTCTGGATGCTTTCTCCGACCCACTATTGCAAACCTTCACATGACCCTTGTGTCACCAAGGGGGACATCACATTTCCACCCCTAAATGGACATCGCGGGTGGAGCTACAACCCACACTGGAGAGCAGAGATGATAGAGAGCATGATGAGCCATGGAGGCAAGCACCTGCTGCACTTCCCCTTCTGGGACTGCTAGGCTATTCCCAACAGGCCACCAAACCGCCTTCGGCGAGGCGATGTGACACAGCTGAAAGACTCAAGCAAGTCTGGTAGCGATTCCCAACTCTGCTCCTCACTAGCTACGCGATTTGATTTTGGACAGGTTATATAACCTCTGGTTATTTTTTCCCACCAGTAAAATAGTGACCACAATGAGTACCTTAGAGGATTTGTAAGGGTTAAATAAATTAATCATTCAAAATTCCCAAACAAGGATAAGGTATGTAGTGACTCTGTCCATATTAATTTTTCGACTTATTTTGTCTCCAGATAAGATTAATTTTCTCAAAGTGAAAACAGAGGTGTTTTTTCTTATACAAATAATCCATAATAATTCTAGGACAACTAAAGACCACAGGAAAATAATAAAGAAGAAATAATAAACCATAACCCACCACCTAGAAATAACCACTGTTTAAAAACTGTCATGTAACCCTCCAGAAAACAAATATAAATATAAACTTTTATATAACCATATTATGCATGCCTTTTTTGTTATTTTTTAAATTTAAAATATATCATAGATACCTTCTATATCATCATTTTAATGTCTACAAAGGATTCTCCTCAATTTTAGATAAAACCAATACCCTCACTGGTTAACACAGTATTGTTCTTCTGTACAGTTTTTTCTACTAATATTGATAACTTTGCAAGAAATAGTACATTTTATATGCATGGCCAAATATTTCCTTAGGAGATAGTTCATAAGTATTATTATATTTGATATAGCTATTACATATTAACAGCTGGGTTTTTTTTCCCATAAGACTCATCCCCCAACCCAGCTGCCTTTCATTGTTTTCAATTAAAAAAGTGAATAGCCAAATAATATCCAAAATTGAGGGAGACACTCCCCAAGGTAGAAGTTTTGAATCATATGCATGAAACCTTAGAGACCGAGTTCAAAGTTATTGAACCTCCCAAGGTGAATTCTCACTCAATGAGCCACTATATTATGCTTTAGATTAAAAAAAAATGTTTTAAGCTCAAAGATGATTTTCAGTAAGATTATATTCCTTCTTTAAGTACAAAAGGCAGCAGGGAATCGTAGCGATAATTTACTTAGCATCTGGCAAACTTCTCCCAAGCCCTGACCTTCGAGGCTGGCAGGGGACTGCAGCTGAAAGGCAGCTGCGGGTGCACTGGCGGTCATTAGCAAGCTCGGCCCTGGCCCAAAGCGCCACTGAGTCCCAAGGCTTCAGGGCTGCTGAAGTGTTCTGTCTCATAGGCAGAATCTAATCTGAACTCAGCAGGTCATAATCATGCAGTCCCAAAGGAATTCAAGTGTAAATGTCCTGCCTTTTTCTTTGTTAAACAATGACTAAAATTTCCCAGTGGGCCTGGGCAGGAGGCAGCCAGTCTGTGATGCTGATAAAGACCTTTCAAGCCGAGATTACAAGGCAGCAAAAACAACAATAATATCAACATAGCGTTTTCATCACAAAATCCCTTTGACCCTGACACTTCAACTTCCGCACATCACATACATGCTGAGTTTTGTGACAATGTTTCAAGTTAGTGGATAGAGGAGGCAGAGGGCTAGTGGAAGGTCACTTACTTTATCCCCTCTCCAGTTGGACTGCTGGCCTGTCTTCAAACTGGTCAGACCCAGAAAGCCTCCTGTAATACTTCCTTTGTTCTTGGAGGGCAGCAATCCCTTGACTATATCACTCTTAGTGAAAATTTCCTTTATTTGGATTTCTTGGTCTAATTCAAGATTACCTAAGGATTTCTTGACTCTTCAATATGAGATATAGAGTTGTTTCTTAAAGAAACATTTGGAAATAATAAACTTTTGGAAGTCAAGAGGTAAACAATGCTTGCCCTTTAATTTCCTTTGAAAAGCTACTGCAAAGTAGTGCAGTCATGAGACGACCACTTCACTGCAGATGGGAAATACTAATTTGACCTGACCGTGACTTTAGAAGGCTTTGCGTGAATCTGTGAGCATATGTTTGTCACGTGTCAGGTCCAAATGACATGAATATAGAAAGAGAAGGATGATAGAAATGGATGCCTTAAAAGACATCGCAATCAATCATTTCATGTATTTTAAATAGCAAAGAGTGTGTGTCATATAAATGTGTTAACTCTCCTTGGTATCTCTGAGGAATCACTGCTCTTCCTTTAATGAGGAGTTAAGACAGGTCAAAATTATTTAGTTTGATTTCATTTCTTCTAGCTATTCTTAAAATAACACCAATGTCATTGCATTTTTAAAATTATGTTAAGAACCTAAATATCATATTCCTGCTTTAATACTCTGGAGCTGCAATAACTTTAAATTTGGATTAAAAAACTACTAAATTCCATTCACCAAATCAAGGACAGTAAATCCATTAAGAGTATTCTGAAAGGCACACTCACTCAAGGATTATGCATTAATCCCTTTCTCCAATACTAGCTTATCAATTATTATATTTCAAAAATAACTCTAAAGAGAAGAACAAGAATTAATTATCTTATTTGGGAAAGTATGCACCACTTCCTGAAGTTCAAATTATCACCAATAATAGGTGCTAAACATAAGGAGAATAGAATCTCATTTTGAAAATAGGGTACAAATTAGTAAGTTTTTTTCCTAATTGAATTACATTAGTAGCCTACAAGGTGTGAAGCATTTAAAAGCCTTAAATCAGTAGTGAGAATGACCTTGAGCAAATCGTTCTCATTGGGGCTCAATTCTTCATCTGTAGAAAAAGCGAAATAAATGAGACCATTTAATCCTCATAGGCCATTGTAAACTCTGAAAGTTCATGGCCTTTCCCCTAAATATTCAAGATTTCAATGGGTAGTTAAAATTAGTAAAACATATGGAATGTATATATCTCTAAATAATGGAATTATCAGTCTCTCTCCAGATACTACCAACACCATGCCTTTTAAAGACTATATAATATTTTGAAAACAGTCAGCTAAACAAATATTATTGAATAATATGTAACAAAAACAATTTCTCTACTAATACAAGAACTGTCCAAGAAACATTGTCTAGCCATTTTTCACAATGACCATTGGATAGACTGGATAAAAGAAAAGCATGAAAACGTCAAGTATTTTGTTTTCTTTCTGGAGTTGGGAGAAATCATGAAAACTCACTACCCTATCCTGTAACTCTTCATACTCAGAGAAAAATGGATTTCATGGTTCCAATTCTAAGGCTACTGGAGAGCAGAGTGATAAATAAAAGAAGTCATTCAATAAACACTATGAACATTAAAATGACAACAAACTCACAACTATCAACACCTGAATCTAAAAAATAAAAACAAAAACAAACTAAGCGAACAACCAGAACAGGAACAGAATCATAGGTGTGGGGATCACATGGAGGGTCATCAGCTGGGAAGGGTAAGGGAAAGAAATGGGGAAATGGTGCAGGGATTAAGAAGCATAATTGGTTGGTACAAAATAGACTGGGGGAAGTTAAGAATAATATAGGAAAGGATGAAGCCAAAGAACTTATATGCACGACCCATGGACATAAACTAAGGGGGATGGGATTGCTGGAGGGAAGAGGGGTACTGGGAAGAGGGGAGCAAAGGGAAAATAAATTGGGACTACTATAACAACATAATCAATAAAAAATACTTAAAAAGACAATAACAATACAAACAAGACAAGTGGTGGGAACTCCCCAGGGTTTTGTGAGCGCAGATTTGCAGATTTAACCATGTAGGTTCACCCCGAATCCCTCTCCTAAGACAAGAGGCATCATTCTGAGGATAACATTGCTGTGTCTGCTACAGAGGAAAGCACTGGGGTGATTTGGAACTGCATAGCCAAGCTACTCCTTACTCCTTACATCCTTACTTAAGTAAACTAAGTACTATCTTTCTGGGACTCAGTTTCTGTACCTTCTGTGCTTGTTTGTTTGGCTTTTATTTTATTTTATTTTTTCATATATAATACAAAGGGGCTTGAGTGAATGACCTTGAAGTCAACATGGAGTAACGGAAACAACAGGAGCTGAGGGATCTGGTAAATGGATCCATTTATACAATAAATATCATAGGGCTGTGTGCGGACTAACTAGGAAATGTATATAGAGTGACCATTATTTTGGGGAACAGTTAATGGGCAGTTGGTGAGTGAACATTTGGTGGGTTTGCTTTTGCTGCTGATGTTGTTAACTTGTTTTTGCCTCCCTTCTTTCATTTTAGGTCTTTTCTAACGACGTCAAACTACTAGCACGGGTCTCCTGTAAATATTCAATAATTACAGACCAATGTGTACAATATTCTTTTTATTGTGAAAGTAAGAAAAGTCCATTTAATTCAAGGGAGATCAATGCTTTCCTACTTCAGGTTTTATGTAATGAAAAGATGTTTCCAAACTTACCAAGAAAGATTATAGTTTTCCCAAATCTTTTAGACTAAAACTGTTATTTTTCTGATATATTTATTTAAAAATGGGCATGTATCATGTGATACATGGAATGTTTTAAATAACAAATTTTTAGTTCTTAGTGAAATCCCTGAGAAGTTCTTGACTAAGTGGTCCTTAAAACACACACATTAAAAACTCATCGGCTAAATTATAAAACTATCTTGAAGTCAAGAAGAAAGTACAAACATCTATGCACATATATGCGATTTACCTTTAAAAAGAAGCCTAAATTTCTTTTAAAAAATCTTCTTTATGCCAAATCGTTGTTGCAAAAAAGAGGAATAAAAAAATGTGCTCTGAGCGGTATTTAAAGGATGAGGAATAACTTGCCTTTAGCAAGGTGGAATTAATTACCTTTCAACCGCAAATCTTTAAACAGACCTTTGCAATTTTCCATTATCCATTTTAAACTGCAATAGCCTTCTGAGTACTTTTTCAAAATGTTAAACTATGCTCCTTTTGACAACTTAAAAGATAGTGATCTTATTATGCTTTTATTTTTCAATGTTAATGGCACAGTTTTAGTGACCTACCAACTTCGGTGTTTAGTCTTAAGTTACTGCTACACTTATTCAATATTACACAGATATCTAGTCTATTTTTCCAAGAACAATCTAGTAAAACTTATTTGACATTGACATTTTCTTTTAGGTGTTTTGTGATTATATCTGTATTTAAATCTATGTATTTATCTACTTCTTCTCCCTACAACTAAAAGAAAGTTGGAGCGATATATTAACTAAAACTATAAAATCTTTTAACGATGAAATAATATTTCATTTTATATGTACATATAAAATGAATACATAATATAAAAGTGATAACATGTAAAATAAATTATTTTACATATTTTAAATAATTATAATTATTTTATATTTATACTTTATATAATTTTATTCTTCTATATAAGATGCTTATATGTTAACATAAATATTATTTTACATAATATATTATATGTAACTTAAAAATTATTTCTAGTGCCATTATGTTATGAAAACCTAAATATAACTTCATTAAATTGATGGAAAAACATTATCTTAATCAGAATATAAAATAGGGTGAAAATTTAATTTTCTTTTTGGTACAATAAAGATCCAGCAATCCAGAGAACAAAGACTTCAGAGGACACCCTGGTTACGCATTTGAGATTCAAAGAGGCTGTTCCTCAGAAGCCAGTCTACGCCAGCACCAAAAACAAACAAACAAACCCTAAAGTGACTACACTGAAAACTCACAAATTAAGACTCGAGACAAGGAATCTGACTAAACAGGGAGAGGAAACATCACACTGATCAAAGCATCAGATTATCAAAAAGGCAGCAGCAGATGTGCAGGCGCCTAGTCGCAGAGCTCTGAAACAGGCAGCAGACGCTGACGGATGTAAAGGGAGAGGCAGACCCAACCCACAACTACAGCTGGAAATTTTAACAACTGACTCTAAGTAGTTAATGGATAAAGTAGACCAAAAAAATCAAGGACACTGAAGGTATGAATGACCCTACGAGCCAAATAACCTAGTTAATATTTATAGAACAGTACACTCAGACAGAATAACACACATAATTTTCTAGTGCAAATAAAATATTCACTAAGATAAACCATATGTTGGGACAACCACTGTCTTAAAATTTTATAAGGACTGATGTCATATATATATATATATGATATTCTCTGATAGCAAAGAATAAATTATATTTCAACAACAACAACAGCAATCATGGAAAACCACACAATATTTAGAAATAAAATAAATCATGAATATATAAAACAATCACAAGGGACATTAAAATGTTAATATTTTATTATTTAATTTTTAGAGAGAGGGAAGGGAGGGAGAAAGAGAGGGAGAGAAACATTAATGTAAGAGAGAAACATTGATTGGTTGCCTCTCACACACGCCCTGACCAGGGGCCAAACCCACACCTCAGACATGGGCCCTGATGGGGAATTGAACTGCTGACCTTTCGCTTTGCGGGATGACAACCAGCCAACTGAGCCACACAGGTCAGGGAAGGGATGTTAAAATATTTTAAATTTAATGATAAACTGAACATGTCAAAATTTGTGTGATGCAGCCAAAACAGTTTATACAGAGAAATTCATAGCCTTTCATATGCCTGTATATATAAAACAATAATAGAATTTAATGATCAAAGTCTTACCTGAAGTAATTATAAAAAAAAGTGCAAATCAAATACAAAATGTGAAGAAGATGATAAATACTGGTGTTGCAAAAAGTAGGTTTACAGTTGTGAGTACATGAAACACAAAGTTTATCCTTGTGTTTTATTTTTGTATCATTTTCCACATGAACAACTGCAAACCTACTTTTGTCTCACTCTGTATATGAGAAGAAAACCATAAAATGGAAAACAGGTTTGTAAAAAAATAGAGCAAAAGCAAATTCTTTGAAAATATCAATGATATTGATAAACTTTTAGCCACATTGATGAGGGAGAGAGAGAAAAAAAAAGAGACAATACAAACTACCAATATTTGGAATGCAAAAGGGACTATCACTACAAAGCCATGAGGCATTAAAAAATGAGCAAATATGATGAACAACTATATGCTTATATATTTTCCAAATAAGATGAAGGGGGACAAATTCATTTGCAGAGACAACTCAAAAAATTCCACAAGATTAAAGAGTAAATATAAATTGTCCAACAACTATAAAATAAAAACAATTATGAAAAATTCTGCACTTAAAGAAGCCTTATAACCCAGATGACTTCCCTAGTGAGTTCAATAATTTTTAATGAAGTATTATTAATTTCATATAAACTCCTAAAAATAGAAGAAGAATCAACATGCCCAAGTCTTGTCTTAAAGCTGGCAAAAACCTTGATACCAAAACCAGAAAATGATATTACAAAAAAAGAAAATTATACACCGATTTTCCACATGAACACTGACACAAAAATACTTAACAAAATGTTAGCAAATAAAATTGTACAATATGTTAAAAAGACAAATACAGCATGATTAAATGGGGTTTATCCTAGGCATAACAACATGATTTAATATTTTAAAGTCAATACATATATTTCTCCAATTCATTAACAGAATAGAAAAAAATAATAATATAATCATATTAACAGGCTCAGAAAGAGCATGTTGTAAAATTCAATATCCATTTTTGATTAACAAAAAAACCCTCTAGCAATTAGAAATAGGTGGAATCATTTTTTCCAACAAAAGACATTTCTGAAAAATTTGCAGATATCATACTTAATATACAAAAACTTACTTCTTCCTAAAAAAGCTGAGGTACCTCTTATCATCACTTCTACTTCTATCTTATATTGTATTGGAAGTTGAAGCCACTGTAATAAGTAAGTATATAAAACTATGAAGATTAGAAAGGAAGGCATAAAACGTTCTTTATTCAAAGATGATATTATTATATACATAGAAAATCCTAAAGAACCTAAAAACAAAAGTGCTAAGTTGATAAGGAATTTAGGAAGCTCACAGGAAGCAAGGTTAACAATAGTACAGTGGGAAAATAAATTAATAATGCCATTTTAAAAACATTGAAACACAAAATAATTAGGGAACATTTTAACAGATCAGGTGTGATATCTCAACACAAACATTCATGATACAAATTAGAGAAGACTTAAGTAAGTGAAGAAATACATCATGCACTTGGATTGGAAGACATAATAGTAAGATGTCAATTCTCCTCAAATTGATCTATAAATTCAATGCAATCAAAATAAGTCTTCCAGAAGGTTTATTTTTTTTTCAGAAATTCATATGCTTTTTCCACAACTTATATGATCTAAAAGGACCTAGAATAACCAAAACATTTAAGAAAAAGAAGAACCATGTTGGAGGACTTACATTGTCTGACATCAAGTCTTACTGTAAAGCAGGAATCAGCAAAGACTTGCCCACAGGCAGATGCTTGTTGTGTCCATAAAGTTTTATTGGCACAAAATACAGACATTCACTGACATATTACCCATGGCTGCTGTCATTTTACAACGGAGCTGAATAATTTTAAGAGAGACCTTATGGCCTGAAAACCTAAAATACTTACTCTTTTCACCCTTCAGAAAAAGGTTATCAACTTCTGATCTAAAGCTAGAGTAATGAAGATGGCATCATCATAAGAGACTAGAATGCAGCAATAAGCCCACACTTAAAATATTTAAATTTTTGACAAGGGCACCAAAGCAATCCAATAAAAATAGGTAGACTGTTTCAACAAATAATGTTGGAAAACAAGTTACCCATTAAAAATAAGAACCATGATTCCCTACCTCAATCCAGAGGGGAAAAATTAACTTAAGTTGGGTCATAGACCTAAACATAAAAGCAACAAATAAAAGCTCCCTGAAGAAAACACAGGAGAATACCTTTGTAAGCTTAGGATAATTAAAGATTTGCTGAACAAAAAGCATAAAGCATTAATTGGGTAATAAAACACTGATAAATTAAACTCTGTAAAAATTTACTACTTCTTCTCATGAAAAAGTTATTAAGCCCAAACTAAGTCATATGCAAAAAAATAAATGGCCAGACTCTTCAAAGTTTCAAGGTCATGAAAGACAAGGAAAGCCCAGGAAACTGTCGCAAATTGAAAAAGACTAGGAGACATGAAAACTGAATGTAATATGGTATCCTGGATTGGATTCTGGACTAGAAGAAAAGGACATTAAAGGAAAAACTGGGGAAGTCGGAATGAAGTGTGTAGGTTATTTAATACTATTGTAGCAATGTTAATTTCTTAGTTTTGAAAATGTTATGTAAGAGGTTAACAACAGAGGAAGCAAGGTGAAGGGTATTCGGGAACTCTACTATCTTTGCAACTCCTCTGTAAATCTAAAACTGTTCTGGAAAATGAATATGCAAACCACAGACAGGAGACAATGTATACTGGTATATCATAAGGGTCTATGCCCAGAGTGTGTACATAACTGCTACAACCCAATAATAAAATGACAAACAAGCCAATTAAAAAAGAACAAAAGGCTAAAACAGGCACTTTATAAAAGAAGATATGCCAACTGGTCAGTAAGTATATTAAAAAGTGCTCAACAGCATTAGTCAGCAGAAAAAATGCCCATTAAAACCACAATGAGCTACCACTACACCCCCACCAACATGGCCAAATTTCTAAACAACACCAACAGTTGGCAAGGATGTAGAGCAAACCAACTTTCAGGCACTGCTGGTGGGAGTATAAAGTGAAATGACCACTTCCAAGAATGGTCGGGCAGTTTCTTACAAAGTTAAACATATGTATGTACACCAATACCCACTAATCCCACTTCATATTAGATATTCATATGAGAGAAATGGAATCATGTATGCAAAAAGACTTGAACAAAAATGTTAAAATACTGTTTTAAGGTAAAAAACTGTTTTAATACTAGTAACAAAACAGGATTTTGTAAATAAATGCCTATTCTGTCATAGGCACAATGCTAAGAGCTTTAAAGAGATAAACTTATTTAACCCTTACAAAAACCCTATGCAGCTACATATGCTGCCTGTTACCTCATTTAGTCCACAAATATTGAAGAATGTGTAGTGTGCCCAGCGATAGTCTAGGCGCTGGAGACATAAACTACACGTCAAGATCCCTGTTCTCATAAAGCCTGCACTCTAGATGGGAAGACAGGTGATTAAAAAACAAAAAACAAAACAAAATAAAAAAAAACATTAACATGGGTGACAAATCATCCCCGTTATACTTGTATAGATGAGGCTTGAGAGACAGAGGCTGGGATTGGAATTAAATTCCTCCGACCCAGAATACAAACCCTTGGCCACTACACTACAGAGCCAAAAAGAAGACCATACTCCATGCCTCTCAAGACGATGTCCCTCTTTTCAAGTAGTTGTCACTTTAGCAAGTAGATGAACATTAAAATAAAACCAAACTAAGTAATTTTTAATTAAGTTTAGAGTAAAGAAAACAAACTGTCCAGGTTTCTAAAGAGAAAATAAGACTGGGTCTATGCTTTACACGAGGAAGAAGCAATTACATGGAGACCTGAGGGTGCAGTTAGCAGATAAAAGAATAATAATAAGCACAGAGTATCTTGCCCTGACACTGATTCAGCCTAGCGAGGCCAAATTATTCTCCCTTTCTATTCTTAATTAGTTTCACTCATCATATTGATGGTCATCTTTGTACATGACCCCAGAATCATCACACTTTTGCTAATATCATAAAAATAAGGCATGACAAATCTGTAAACCACCATTGTATAAATAAGGTAGAATTAATTTGCTTAGAACAACCTAATTTCCTCTTGGCTATTCTCTCTCTGAAGAGGCTTTGTGACTCCTTTTTAAACCAACAATGCTTAGCTCCATTGCAGAGAGTTATATAAATAAATGAGGCAATGCTACATAAACGAAGGACTAGAACTCTTATTTCATTCACTTGGCATCCATCTCAAAATAACAGACAAAAATATGGCATGGACAATTCACTCTTTGATTAAAGGACGCTAACAACCAATTTAATGTCAGATAGATACAAAGCATGTACTAAATATGATTATCTAAGTGAACGTCAGTGATTTTCATATCTTGATGTCTTGCAAGGTAAGATAGCTTTCCTGTAGCATTTCTACCACACCTTCTCACCTTGTATAGTATAGTTGAGTGACACCAATCCCTGTGCACATCCCTGAACATCACACTCAGTTTTATTACTTTGAAAACTGGGTACAATGCTGTTCCTTTTACCTGAAAGCCTTTATCTCTCTCTCTTTTTTTTTTTTTTTTACATGAGGAAAACCAGTTCTGGCATCTCATTCTCTGAAAAGTCTTCTTGGATATCCTCAGAGAGAGTTCATCGCTTTTTCTTTAAAATCAGCTTTATCTTATACATAAGGGTTCTCCCACTAAACTTTTTAAAAAACTTTCATTTTACTACATAGTCTTTGTGAATTTCAATTATTTAAGTCTGGATTTCCACTACAGCCTTGAGGACAATGTTCGGGTTCTTTAATTTGCATATCTACCAGTATAACATAACATCGTGCCTGGCACTTGGACTTCACACTCTCTCTCTCTCTCTCTCTCTCTTTCTCTCTCTCTCTCTCTCTCTCTCTCACACACACACACACACACACACAGTCATTATGGAAAGAAGGCAAGAACAAAAAAAAGTCATTGTCTGTGATGATTTGGATATCCCCAAGTTTTTGCGTCTTTTGTCTTTCTAAGGGTAGATCAATGATTGTTAGTGGCTCAGAACTATATCCTTTCTACACCAAAACAGTTAAGATAATGATAATTGTGATGCTACTAGCATTCTAACTGTGTGTACTCACACAGATATTTTATCACACCACAGTTAATTTTAAAATAAAACAAAAGGGCTTGTCTACAATGATTTAAAAGTAGTAACCTCATGTATGTACTTACATACATCATTATAGGAGTTCTGCTCATTAACAGACTTAATGTGAAAATACTATTCCACATTAAAAGCAAAGAGATATGGAGGTTAAAAAGAAAGATCTACACACCTAGAAAAATCTTCCTCATTTCTATCATAAACTGTATGAGGCTATTTTATTTTATATCCAAAGACCAAAGAACATCCTTTCAGACTGGAATACAAAGGTGTTGGAAGAAACCTTTAAAAATGTGGAGAAGTTTACCAATTTTGAATGACATATTCTCAACCTCCAGTTATATATTACATAAGCTATTCTTACTAGATTGATAATTAAAACAAGACAGAACAAAAAACTCACTCATTACTTAAAATGAAAGCAACAGATTCAGACAATCAACAAATATAAAATAATAACATCCAAGAACATAAAATATGCCCAAACACTGCTTTAGCACGTTTATTACATATTTCTTTTTTTTTTAAGTTGACAGTTAACATTACCAAACCAAATTAAATTTCAAACAGGATTTTATAGCAACAGCAACATACTAAGGTTTAGATAAATCTCTACTACTCTCGCCTATTAATATATCATATATCCATGTATCTCGACTAAAACTGACCATGAATAGAAAGAAGGTGAAAACACTAGCTGCAATGAAGCTGGAGATGACCTATAATATTACAGCAGCCCCCTTTTATCCACGGTTTTGTTTTTCAGGTTCAGTTACCCCCTGGTCAACAGCAGTCTGGAAATTTTAAATAGAACATTCCTGAAATAAACAGTTTATAAGTTTTAAATTGTTCAACCTGCCCACTAGCCATGCTGAGTAGGGGATGAGATCTCACAACATCACTCCCATGCTCCGTTCCGCCTGGGCCTGAATTTGTCCCATGTACTCACGCTGTGTACAGTCCCCACACTTCGTCACTTGGTAGCTTCCTAGGTTATCACGTTGGCTGCAGTGGTACCACAGTGCTTATGTTCAAATAACTCTATTTTACTTCATAAATGGTCCCAAAGTGCAAGAGTAGTGATGCTGGCAATTCAGATATGCCAAAAAGAAGGAAAAAAGTATATTCATGGGTAGCAAAAAACAGAGTGCATATATAGGGTTCAGTAGTATCCTTGGTCACAGGCCTTCACGGGGGCTCTTGAAATGTATATCTTGTGTATAAAGGGGGTGACTATTGTACTAACACTTGGATTCCTCATCATTTGACTGCGTTTTCAAAGACAATTTCAAGTGTCAGGCATTTAGGTCACATTTCATTAGAAGCAAGGAAGCAAATGTTTTCCATATAGTTATATTCCTTCCATGCCAGAAATATTAGCCAAGTGTGATTTCATTCCAGAGCCTCATGATCATAGCTTCAGACAGCAGTGATCTGTTTGTCACCTAACACTTTTGTTTAAACAGCTGCAAAACGTTCTTGCTGATTACCTAACCAGTTTTGGATACTGGGCCCTCAACTCTTCCCAAGGGTGGTATCCTTCCATCCTTCACTATGAGCTTAAATGCAACTCCTTTGAAAGGCTAACTTCTATTCTGAAATAGTGCCTTCACCCCAGTTACTCCTTCATCATCCACTTGTTTACTTCCTGCACTGAATAATGTATAATATTCTTATTTGCAACTTTTGATTTATTGTTTGCCTCCTGTACTAGAAGAAACATAGTGAGATAGAAACTCTGGTCTGTCTTGTTCAACTTTTTATCTCCTAAATATAAAACACATAGAAGAGTGTCTGCTCTAGAGCAAATGCTTCAAGAGTATTTGTTGAACAAATAAATGAAAATGAGAATGAGCAAGTAAATTTTCTTTCCTTCTATCATTAAAGTACATGCACGTATTTTTAACGAGTTATTCTTACAAGTCGGACTGCCCGAAAATGGTCCTTGGTGTGCATGCAAAATGATGCGTCCTAAATATAAAACTTGTATATAGGGGAGCCACAGCCACAGTAGGATGATGGTTTAGAAAACTCTGTAGTGGGGTCTCCAGATTCCTCAGTCAAGATTAATGTCCACATACCACTCCATATTCCGGTCACCTCCAACCTTAGCTTGAACTGTGAGTCAAACTATTCTCCCTCTTTTATGATGTGTGAGTTTAAGAGATTGCTTACTTTTTCTAATCTCTAGTTTCCTCACTGTAAATATATCTTACGCGCAGGATTGTTAATGATTTTTAAATAAGATAATGTATGTTAACCTAAGGCCTTATCAGAGCAAGTGCGCATTAAGGAACAGCTATAATACCTGCATTACTTAGGATCAAGTAGACACATAAATGTAACCATCCCAATATCATTGATCCATAGCTGTCAATGCTGTCATATGCAATAATACCCAATCCACTTAGATGAGTTAATTTCAACTGCTACTGAAGTCACCTGCAATACAGCTTAGACAGATAAGAAGATCATGTTACACAAAATAATCTGTCTCTAAAGTTAACCTCTTCTTTGAGTGACATTCTTTTTGTTAGTTATACCCCTCTAATCTATTACACATTAAAATCTTCAAGATTTCTCTGAAATTGTATTTAACATTTGACTAAATGTGACTAGAAAGGAAATTAAAATGCAAAATAAAAATCAAAAGTAAAAGAAACTTTTGTTTTCAGCAATATGGGTCTATTCTTGCAAAGTATGTTCCATTTTCCCAGGAGACAATTTGCAAAACAGATCTTTATAATTTGGAAAATGAATGAGTATATTATTGCGTACAAATGTAGCTGTGAGAAACTCAATTTTACTAGGTTTTTCTGTTTTTATTATTTTCTAAGCATTTTAATTAGCTAAACAAAATATTTAAGTTCTGGTATGCTTCACATATCCCATTAATTCTACACTGGATTGTAAGTCCCTTTAAATGTTACTGATTTTTAATTACCATGCAAATGTATTAACTAAGCTTCTTAGAGCCAAAGGTTAGAAGCACATGCAGAAGAACTGATAAGGGAATTTGCCTTTTTCCTGCTATTTATAAATTCCTACTTTGTGACTGGGACTGTTTAAGATTATTTCCAATATGGAAAAAAAAATGTAATTCTCACATAGCTTCATGAAGAACCAAAAACATATTCATTTTATAGGTAAGAAAACCTGCTCTGTTTCAGTTTATAGAATAGTCAACAGGTATCCAAAACAGACATTGTAACTTAGGAAGAACAAATGAACGAGCAGCATCTGCTCTCAGAAGGTGTGAGGAAGTCAGAAGCATGCAAATGCTGGCCCAGTTCCTGGGTTACCCTTGCACCTGCTTCTTACGGAGGTTTGGGATGAGGTAACTGCTTTAGAAAATGAGCACAGACTCTGGAATGGCATCAGCAAGGCTTTGCGTTCTCGGCCTAGCGTTTACTAGTGGAGTGGTAATGTGTATTGCATGTTTTCTTATCTGCAAAATAATATTAGTACAGCCTGCACATAGTAGGACTTAGATCAGTTAAAGGCCTTTATTTTTGTTGACTGATCTCAACCCCTTTGCTATATTTGTTGCCCAATATATTAGCTATTATTTATAGTTTAATGTAGTTTAATATTTACTCAGTGTAAAGTGTCAAGGGCTTTATGCAGATTCTTCCGTTTAACCTTTCCAACAACCCCATGGGGTAGGTATCATTATTAACCCTGCTTTGCAGATGAAGAAACTATGAATCAGCCTTAGTTCTACAGTTTGTAACGGACTGCCTGACTTCTATGCTCCTCTTAATCACTACGGATACCATGATTTCTGCAAAAAAGACACATGATTTCACCACAGCAAGCAGAGGTAATCACTTCTGTGTCCAAATTACGGAAGAGGAAGAGAAAGATAAGAAAGGCAATGAAACCCGCCCAAGCGTGTGTTACAAGGGACCAAACCTGAACTCAGCTATTTCACATCTTCAAGAACAATGCTATTTATGACATGCTGCACTCTCCCGACGAAAGCGAGGCAGGGTATGCAGACAGATAAGACCTGATTCTTGCCTATGAAGACTTCAACCCAAGGGGTTTTATTCTTGTAAGTACCACTGTCTAGTACATTTCACCAAATATCCTTACTGAGAAATTGTAAACTTACTATGTCCAAATATTGGTTTGCTCAATCAATGTTCAAGTGATCAAAACAAAAGGCACAATGGATTGCTGTTCACAGCCTAGGTAGCAAAAACAACAGTAGAAATGAAGCTCTGACCCAAGGAACTAAAGAATGCTGTCACTCACATCTACAAGGTCCTGGTCCTTGAGATGTCTCTACTTTTGTTTTTAGGGACAACTTATACTTAAAAGAGCATCTCACCTTTTTCATGTCTGTAAACAGGATCAATTTGGCTAGGCCCTGTTCTGCTCGATGATTGAATTTTGATTCGGGACAAAAATTGGCATGATGAGAGATATTACAATACACGAAACATTCATTAGATGTTTGCATTCAAACTTTTCACACAGAGAGCTGGGATCGAGGTTATGTAGGGAGAGATAAATAACATCAGGTACATGTGGTTATCATTATGGTGTCATTGAGGGGAACAGAAGCTTTCCTCTTACATCTCTCCTGGGGCTAGGCTACTGAGCCTAAGACAAGTCGCTTGGCATTCCGGGAGACGTGATGTGGTCATACCTGTCAAAGGCAACATGAGAGACTCGAGTCTGATGGGATCTATAATGCTGGATGGATCTTTAGAGCTGGGATTAATGCACGTTTGAATTTCTCTCTGACAGTAAGTTTGTACAACAGACAAAGGGTGTGGTCACTAAGAAAGGAGTGTGTTAGATTTAACAGGGTTAACTTGTAAGTATGGTGGATAACTACTGTCTTCCTCGGGAACTTTGGTTAAAGTCAGTTGGGGTAAATATGGTTACACATACTCATTTTTATGTCTGTGCTACTTGTCCTCGTGGCATGGGAGAGAACTGGGAGGGAGGATTGATGTAGAGCCTCTCTCCAGATAGATAGTCAGTGTAAGTCGGCTGGGTATGTGTCAGTTAAAGTGGCCCAGTGACTGTATCGCCCTCTATATTGAGGTGTACACAGTGGATCACAGGTCATAGAATTGTGCCTTAATGTCACAGGTTCTGTTTAAAGGGCTGAGTCTAATGTACATCATCTACCTCAATTTTTGTTAGAAGGAAGTGTGACTGAAATAACTCATAGGTGACAGAACTGAAAATCTGTACATGAGAGAATACTGAAGTAAATTTGAAGAAAGGAACTGCAGCCAACCTTTCTGCACCATGTGGGAAAAATTATTTTCTCAATATTACATACAAAATAAAAACTATGAGTAAAAAGAATCCCTTCAAAAAATCAGTTCCTAATCTAGAAGAAGTCCAATGATCTAAACAATGAAGGATAAGAAAAATAAAGACCAAGTTCCAATCCATGTCTAAAAAGAGGGTCCCATGCAGACATCTACAGTCATGGATATTATAATCCTGGTGCCATAACTTAAGTGATAAACATGCCATCAGAATTGAATTCTAATATTTTTAATGGTCAGTTAAAACCCTCTGGGTTTCTCTTTTGTAATAGCTTTAGTAAAAAAGTACATTTAATTGTGAAAACTACACACATATCTATTACTTCCTATGGCTCCACCATAAAGCAGTATTTCATAGGTGATGCCACCACACTGTAAAATTATTCTTGATTATTGAGAGCCTAACACTTACAAACATTGTATCCTGCGGAAGCCAGAGATCTCTAAAAGTTGCTCAAAATGTGACCCACATAACAGAGAGATGTCCTGATTCATGCAGGGTGATAACAAAGAGACACTGATAAGGTCGCTGGGTGTTTTGAGAAGATGTATTAAAGCATGCACATTATTTTCAAATGTAAAAAAAAAAAAGACACGACAAACTACAATTTATAAACTAAATCAGAATTCTTTGTGTCATTCCTATAACACAAGCTATGGCCCAAACTCCAATATCAAATTTTATTAACTGTTTTTAAATTTTCTATTACAGCTGTCCCATTCCTTCTCCCATTGCTCCCCCCCACCTCACCCACCCCTTCTCCCACAGTCAATCCCCACCCTGTTGTCCGTGTCCATGGGTCCTTTATACTAGTTCCTGGACTAGACCCTTCCCCTTCTTTCCCCACTTTCCCCTCCACCCAGTCACTGTCCGTCTGCTCCTCGTTTCCATGCCTCTGGTTCTGCTTTGCTCGTTGGTTTGCTTTGTTCATTAGTTTCCTGTATTAGATGAGATCATATGGTATTTGTCTTTCACTGCCTGGCTTATTTCACTAAGCATAATACTCTCCGTTATTAACTCTTGAAACAAATTGCTGTGGAACGCAGTAGAGGTGGTTCCTTAGGCACCCACCTGACAACTAGCTTTGAGTTTTATTAGGTTAATAAAGAACAGTAGGTAGCATCAGGGCAGAATTTATGAAGTGGTAATGAAGACGTTCGGATGGCTGTTTCAGAGTCTGTAAAGAAAGGTTAAGTTTGGATGTCACTATTGGAAAACTGCTCTGCCCTTCAGCACTTTCTAGAAGAGAGATGAACAGGTAGGTCAGAGGTTCCCTCCTAGAGACCGTGAGCCACAGCAGAACTGGTGACACTTTGCAAAGGGACTAGAAATCAATCCATGCTCGCCTTTACTCACAAAGGGCACTCACTCACCAGACGCGCATCTCAATTATCTTGCGATTCAAAACTGCTTTGCTTAGAAGTGCACTGCTCGCTTGGACTGAGCGAAGACATCTTCCTTGTATGAAGAGGAACAGGTTTGCCAGAAACTCACCCATGAATTGATGCACAAAGCTTTATGAGCTCTCCTTTCTGAGAATCACCTACCACAGAAAGGGGCCACCCCATCTCTGCTGATGAAGGGAAATCAAAGAACCCTCCCATCGAAATCTTTAGTTTTCACCAAATTTCAACACAATGTTTTGACATTAGAAAAGTTCACTATTCTGCCCTGGCTGCTGTGGCTCAGTGGATTGAGAGTTGGCCTGCGAGCCAAGTGTCGCTGGTTCGATTCCCAGTCAGGGCACATTACCAGGTTGCACATCAGGTCCCCAGTTCGGGGCGCGAGTGAGAGGCAACCACACAGTGATGAAAAAAAAAAAAAAAAAAAGAAAAGTTCACTATTCTTATAGAACCTCATTACATGTGAGTCTCATCAAAGACTGAGGCATGAATTAAGTGAAGCATACAGACTATCAATAGATGATTCGTAATTTCTAAAGGGAATGCAGATCAAGAGAACAAGACTAAATTCAGGAAAATCTCAGTGACACTTTTATGGGAAACTGAAATAAAAAATATCCCAATGTGACAAACAACAACAACAAAGAGTGATTTAAAGTGCACGAAGGTGGGAAAAGTTAATATCTGCATGTCATTCTGCAGTATGTTTTTTAAATCTCCATGTTCTGTGATACAGAAATGTCTAAGAAATCTTTCCAACAAGTAAAGCAAGGTCAAATGGAATAGAGACTACATTTGATTTTTTAAGTAATGTAATCACATTTGCTTTCTGTAGTTCCCTTTTCCAATGTTGGTCTTCCCTTTTGAGCCAACGTTGGTATTAGATTTTGCAGTAAGAGTGAGCATATAGCAGGCCATACCTACTAGCGTTCAGGATAATTTATTGCCAAGTGAAATATAAGGGCAGTACGGTTAAGAGGAAAATGTTCCTAGGAATTTCCAAATATAATCATATAACCACGCCTCCCATCTGGCCATGAGATAATGTGAGTTGTACAATTAGGAAGTATTTCTGTTTTGCCTCTAGTTGTAGGTAGGCAGGAATGGCTTATCAAAACTGGACATCAGAGTACAGTCTTGTGTTGCCCGTAACTTACAACACTTACCTGATACTCAGTCCTTTACCAAAAAACAAAGAGATTCAGACTTAGTGAACTGTAAGATGCCTTTTTTGCTTTGCTAGTTTTTATCTGTATGCTTTAGTTTATCAATGAAAAAATTTTATGAAATATGTAGTTACAAAATGAAGGGATGTTTTTACTTATATTAGTCTGTTTAAATTCTTAATATTCAGTTACCAACTGCTCACTATTTCATGTTTTTCCTTAGCTTCTTTGAGAATAGTGCCTCTTTTGATGTAACGTGATAGTAACATTCATGTGCATCAAAACTGATTTTTAATAAATGCTTTCTCTGCACAGGAAGTATTTGAAAAAAAAGTAAGTTATCATATTTGATCTTCAATCAATTCTAGGGGAAGATTCACTTCCTCGTACAGATGGGAAAACAGAGGCTTAGAAATTAACTTGCCGAAGTTCACATGTGCCTGAGATGTTAATGCGGTCCCTCTGTGTCCAGGACATGCACTCTGAAGCCAGTTCCCAGGAACACACATACCCTGTGAGGGTGGGCACGCTGACCAATGCCAGGGGAGAAGCTCCATGGTTTGCTGTGGCCTCTAGGACCATGGAAAGGCACACTTGCCTTTGTGATATGAACAAGAAAGGAGCATGGCTGCACTCCTCATCACAGTTTGCCACATTAGACCTCAGCGATCAATGAAGCTTGCCAAACAGTCAATAGCTGCTATAACACACCGCCTCAGAAAACATATAGGACAGATTTTAGTTACTGATCTGGGGGGACTGTCTGCAGGAGGTCTCCTTGTGTTGGCTGTGACTAGGTATCTCTGTGATTTATGACGCTTGATTTAGTGTGTCAATCCCTCAAGCCTAGACAAATCTCGTGGGGAAAGAAAAGCTGGACGACTGTTGGTTTTAGTGGTTTCCCGAGATTACCCGCGACACTGAAATGAAATGATGCCTCGCAAATCCAAGCTGCTCCTTTTGGATTAACCGTTGGGTTTATCGACTATTTCAAGGACTGCATGTGCTGCCTGCGGCAAATACCTCATTCAGAGCCACCAAAGCCTCAAGCACTTTCTTCCTACCTTAAAAAGTATTTTCCTTGATTACAGGTCTACTAACCTGCTTCCTGAATTAGTAAGTAGAACACTGAATTTTAGTTGTAAAATCAGGATTCTAGTTCAAATATTACTATTTAGTTAACCATATGGCTAAGTATCAATAAGTCACTTAACATTTCTGGATTTTATTTTTGAAGGAGAGGTGGGGGAGGAAAGGAAAGAAATACAAACACTTGTTCCCAGAAATGGTGGGAGGAGCAAATAAGGTAAATTATATTAAAATGCTTTCGAAACCCCCAAATGTGGTAAAAATAATACTACTATGGGAATTATCATTGTTTGTAGTATTTATACTCAACCAGGAAAGAGCCTGGGTAGCACTATTACTATAATAAAGTTAAAAACTAGTGGGTCATAGTGCATGTTCAAAGACAATTTCTAAACCAAATGATGAAGGCTGAGATCTGCGCAATTTATGATGTCACACGGATTTCTGTCTTGGTAAAGCAGGCACGTCAGACTTGGAAGGTATGAAGGGCCTGCATTCTGAACATCTACATTTCATTTTGGTATTTTTCACAGTCTGAGAATGACCTTGGCACTACTTCCAAATGCATCTGAGAAGACTGAGTTGTCTTTCCAGCATTACTAAGCAAAAATAAGCCATTTTATTTTCCTCCATCATAAAAGGTAAACAGAAGCTATAAAGCCATGTTGCAGGGCATTTGCATGTTCCAAGGGGAAATTACATGCTATTTCCAATAAGAAGGATGCCATTTTCCATATATGAACCTTGGGTTATTGTCTTTGAAAATACATCTGTTAGAATCATGTACATTTAATAGCCCCAAGTGTTATTACATGCTTAAGACTAGACACATCTGAGTCAGAGAGAAAATTACCTCTGTAAGGAGCTGAGAGTAGTCGGTGTTTTGGTTTGCATTTTAGCTTCTTAATAAAATTCTTCTCAGAAATACGAACAGATATTAGCATATAGAAATATTAGCATCTATCAATTTCATAGCCTACTCCTGCAGACAGACACCTTGGGAGGACAATATTTCCAAAGCTCTACAGAATTAGCAAAATGCCTATTACTCTGCAATAACAACTGCAAAATATTCCGTTGGAAAGAAGCACACTTTCTGAGAAGCAACGACTGTTTGTCAGCTCTTTTTCTGGCCTAGTACGCAATGTGGTCTTCTCTTTTGGTTCTTTCCAGATTTGTTTCAAATTTAACAATTAAAAAAAAATCTGCTCTTTTCTTTAAGACTCAAAGATTTTTAGGATTTCAGAACCTACTCTTTCCCCCACTTCCACACACACACACAAATGTAACTATGGCCCAGAAAGGGGGAAAAAATTCACTTGAGATGACATACTAGTGGGTAGATCTCCTGAATCCTAGCCTAACACTAGCTCTAGGATTCCTTTCTACCACATAGGGTCTTTGACCCTTACAGGACCACATGCTCTTCAGGATATCATTACCCCCCATATTTCCTCTTATTTATTTATTTTACCTAATTTTTACACTATTACAGATGTCCCCATCACCCCGCACCCTTAACCCCCTTCCCTCCGGCCATCACCACACTGCTGTCTGTGTCCATGGGTTATGCATATATGTTCTTGGGCTAATCCCTTCACCTTCTTCCATTCAGTTCCCCCTCCTCCCTCATTGCCTTTGATATGGTGTCCAGTCTGTATAACCTGAAGTCACGAATGTCTCAGCATTCTTGTGACGTCTACAAAATTAAATTTCTGTGTGTATGTTTTGTTAATAGATATATTTATTGATATTTATTATGTGCAAAGAACTTTACTAAGCCTATGTATATTAAAGTATTAATTTTTAGAATAGTCTTTTGATGATGACACTATTTTTATTCCTAATCAACAGACGAGAAAAGTGATGATTTAATAAATTAAGTAATTTGGGCCGTATTGCACAGCTAGTTAAGTGGAAGAGCCAAGATGCCATCTTCAGCTACAATGCAATGCTATCAGTGTGTGTAAAACATCAGAGAAAAACACACATGCCCACACATTTTCATAAGTAATCTTGCCTTTATCAGTTTTAAGAAAGAAAACTGCATTTCTACCAGCTGGATAATAATGATCAAATGTATTTAGTTCTAATCAAGCAATAAAAAAATATATTGTTTCATTCTGTTCTTTAAATACTCTCAAATAATTTCAAAGAGACTTGGTGCCAATAAAGATATTCCAGGATTGAAGTTAAAACTGAGCTTTATTTATCTGATGGGCTATACTGGCTTTGTTAATTTTCCTGCTTACCTTACATCTGAAACCATATGGCACATGTATGAACTGCTAAGTGACGACACTGATAACTCATTTTCCGTACAGTCCGTACAGCTCTGCTCTTTAGTTTAGTTTTTAATCTCAGCCACCATGCCACTGTACAAACTTCAGAAAGGAATAAGAACCGCCTAAATATGCCAACTTGGGGGGCCTTCTTTGAAAAGTTCTGCGCATTCTATTGTCACCTCTGTCGATATGCTACCAGTCTGGTAAGAAAAAAAAAAAAGTCCTCTAATAGAAAAAAAAATAATAATAAAGGACATGAAAAGGTAAATCAGAGATAAGAAATAGTGGCTTATAAACACAAATAGTTGCCTAGAAATAAAAATTATAATTAATCAAGAAAACTACTAATCTTACCTAACAGATCAGCAAAGGCAGAGAGAATGAAGACACTGAGGGAGCTGAGCTACCCAGGCCTGGGCTGTGTGTGCAGTGAAAACCTCATGCACCGGTGGTGCGAACACCCGTTAGCACTTCTCTAAAAGGAAGCACAGCTTTGTCCATATGTTTCAATATCTAAAATGTACATACTCTGGCTTCCAGTAACCTCACTTCTAAGAATTTACCAGGGAGAAATAGTTTTACAATTGCATCAAATATGAACACACAGGACTGTTTAACACGGTTTGGCTCACAATAGTAAGAAAACTCGCCCTGAATAATGATAATGTCCTTCAAGAAAGAATTGATTTAATAAACATGGTGCAGCTATTCAATGAAATTCTATGCAACCATTGAATTCTAGGTTGTAGAAAAATTTTAGCTGCATCAAAAGATGTTCACACACACACACACACAAAAAAAGATGTTCACAGAATAGTAATAAGTGCTGAAATCATATTATAAAACATGATAATTCTATTTCATGTGCATACATGTGAATTCCCCCAAAGTTGAGGTTTGGTGATCATTTTGCTAACGTTATCTGTTTCTGGGTAGTAAAGATCTCCACTTTTCATTACAGTTTACTGTATCACTGATTTTTCTATAAGGGGCAGAAATAATTAATGATAATTATTCAGTTAAAAATCACATAATTTTCACAAAATTGTAAGACAAATTTACGAGCTTTACAAAGCAAACATAACAAACAGAAGTCGGTTCAAGGTTTTATCATCAGTGACAAATTTAGAACAAATCAGAACTTCCTAGTCCTGCTTTTGAAATAAATACTGACCTCTTCACATTAATTATAGAAATCATCTCTTAAAAATGCAATACCATATTTTAGTACAAGAATTGCTTGCTTTCAAAAGAAATACAGACTTAGTATTTTAAAATTATATATATATATATATATATATATATATATATATATATATATATATATATATAAAATTAGGCCAGCTTTGTGTGTGTACACACACACACACAAACACACCTGGCCCAATTTTATCCTTATTTTTTTATCAACTCAGTTGTTTATTTGATAAAGTAGAAGAAAAGAGGTTATAAACATTGTGTTTAACCCACATATTTTTCCCAAGCTTAAAGAAGACAAATGTATTCAAAATGATGTCTCTTGGATTGACCTTGAAATATATCACCATTATCATTCTACACAAATGCCAATCATTTCACCAGGTGTTGTGAGACAGGTACCACCACATCAAAACAAGACATGGAGGGCTGACATTTTCTTCGTTCTAAAAGTCTCTTAGAAAATTTAATCAAAAATGAATTTTGTTATTAATTCTCGGGATTACCATGTACTTTTCAAGAGCAGATTTTTGTTTTGAGCAAGGGTTGAATTCATTCCTCAGTAATAAAAAATAGTTTATAACAACCAAGAAAAAAGTAAATCAAAATCTTCAACTTATCCACAAACCTTAAAGATGAAGAAACAGTGATAATTACTATTTTAAATGCTCTTCAAGTGACTTAGACTACTTTTGCATGTTATAGGTATTATTATGTTCCACTTGTTTGATTTTTGTACATCCCCCAAAGTCATCTGTGAAGCTGGAATATAAGAATTATTAACAATCATCTTGGGAGATTATAATTAAGGAGGTCCATTCAATTCTTTCAACTTCCCTTTACTTTAACTTGAGGAAAAACAGAAATAAATGCCACAGGAGACAAAAGGGGTTCAAACCCAAGTCCCACCATGAGGGCTGGATTGTCTTGGTTTTAATAGGTTCTAACTCACAGAAATCTTCTAACGCTATTTATTCACCTGTAAAATGTGATACTTCTTATTTCATAGTTTTGGAGATTTAAATGTTAAATCATTGAAAACTTACATTTCATTTCATACAGATTTCTCAATAAATGGCAGTAATTTTTAGTAGTGTTGTTAATCATAATAAAATATAACCCAGCTATATGTAAGAGATGTAATGTAATTTTTTCAAATCCTACTTTTCATTGACCCTTGTTATTTGTTTATAAACTATGAAATGCTTAAAATAACAGAGATAATCCACATATCCTCTAATATGCCGATTCTCTATCATGTAAGTTCAAAAGGGCAGTCGCTAATGATATACACATTCTTACTGCGTATTCTATAAAATACCCATTTATAGGAAGCAAAACCCAACAAACTGCGTGAGAAAGATCTTCTGCTACTTAACTATTGGAAGAATTTTACAAACTCTCAAGGACAGAAACCACGTATGCCTTCCTGCATCTCGCTCTCTGAGGATGCCTCTACCCTCGTGTCTCTTTTCCTCCCTCTCTTTAAAGCCCAAGAGCATTAAGTAGCGTTCGATTTAATCAAGTTTATCTCTGCTATGACTGCACTGAAAAATTAAAACAACAACAATAAAACTGGAAACCCAGAGCTTCAGGATTGTGGCCATTTTTTAAATGACAGCATAAACAATTAAGAGAGTTTTTCTTTTTCTTTTTGGTCCAGATCTGGGAATTTTACCACAGGACTTATTTAGAACATTTGCTTTTGACTAAAGCATCCCAAGTTAAGAAAATTCCATCACAGCACAGTTTCACCCATGTGGTCTAGCTGATGGTGGTGAGCATAGGGAGTTTGGTAAAATAACAAGAAAAAGCCATTTGAAAATGTGGTTTTCAAAGCTGGCTCATCAAATAAGGGTTTTATGGTCTCCTAAAAATGTGTAATTAAGATATTAAAATAATAACTGATCTTTCCAAATAGCAAGATAATATAATTGCCAGAAAATATTACTTCATGGTCTTAAAAAGGCATTGGCAAAAATGATTTTACTCAGATGTCTTATAGAACAGAATCTGACCTCCAAAATCCAAAGTCTAACATAAAGCATCCCCCCCAAAGTCTGAAAGAACTAAGGAAAAGTCTTTCTTTTTTATGGGGTCTATAATTCTATAGTTCTTTCAACTATAAATTTGGCAAGTACCTAAAATATGACTTTTAAAATACTAAGGGTAGCATTTTCTAACGAACTTCCGCTTTATAAAATTGGTTTGCCACAGAGGCACACTCATGTGAGTCAGGTAAATACTTATGACATTCTCCCAGCACACAACCCAGATGCAGATTTACACAGCCGTGCAACTCCGCCCCAGCAGAGCGGAGTGCTGGCTGAACCATGCTTGAAAAAGGAGTAATTTATACAACTGGTCCATCAGAGACACTCGGAGAGATCTTCAGTCTATTAAGTCAAACAATCATTTGGCCAAAGAAACAGCAGTATGTATTTACAAACTAAGTCTTGACATTCCTTTGTATGTGGATCAAAGAAAACTAACAGGAAAAGTAATTAAATTTTCTTTTTTCTTTTTTTTCTTTTGATCACAGTGACTTCAACAACAGCAGGTACACAGAATGCTGATTAGATTTTACTACCGGATAACTGGCGCCTCCTCACTTACATTTAAAACTCTTTTACATCTCTGCTTCTTCTTTGATGGTATCCTTTAAAATGGCCTACAGATCATTTCACCTAAGATTAAAGTTAAAAATATTTCCTGAAATATCTACAGTCGATGAAATGTCCACATTCTTAAAAACTGACAATTTTTAAAGATGATCTTTGTATATTTGTTTAAAAGCCAGTTAGCTGTCTGATTATATAGTCCTTTGTCAATCCTGTTAACTTGTAGTCCTAAGAAGCAGGAAGACTGAATAATTATTTTAAAACATATGCTCCTTATGGAAGGGATGAAGAGCACACTCTCACAAACACTGTTTTTTCCATGTTGGGGCGTTAGAAGTTTCAGATAAGAATAAATGGGGCTGTATCAATGGAAAAGAGCAATCGCCTTTGAATTACCTATATTATCAGCCCTACTATTCAGTATTACCCAAGAGCAGAATAAAACAGCCTTTAATTATCCATTATTATTCATTATATCCTTATTTTCAAGGGAAATGCAAAATTCTAAGCCAGCGTCAGGGCTTTCGAACACACAGGCTCCTGCACTCACCACCAGACCTACGGAATCAGGCCCTTGCACGGGCCCTGAGAACATGAGTGGTGCCACTAGACTTAAGTCTGAGAATTGCTGTGAAAACTTCGTTCTCACTCTTTTATTTTGATTTCTCTACCTGCGGGATACACCACTCTCCTCTCCCACCATCTGAAACACTCTTCTCTCCATCAACCCTCACCTTCCTTTCCAGGCAATGAAGATGAATCCTTCTGACCTTGGAGGGAGCCTTGGCCCCTAGGTAAGACCCATTTCATACCCTTGCACAACACCGCCTAATCGGCACAGTGTTGCTTGAGTGAGCACTTGGTAACTACTTGCCGGCAGCCTGCTATTCTGCGGTCCTTCAGCTGCTCCTCCAACAGAGCTGCTCAGTCCACACCAGTGCTCTGCTAATTGCAGGCCCTGTGCCGGGCGCTGGGGATGCACGCCTCTAACTCTCTGCTCTGCCTTGACGGCTTACTTATGTGTCGCTTCTCTAAGGTACACATAGATTTACCTGAAAAAAGGCATTAATTTAACTGTTGGCACTGTGTTAGGATAGAAGTTATTTCATCTTCCACTGCCCGACCAACTAGCTCTAAGTTAAAACCTCTTGGGGAATAGGTTGGCAGTATGGAAAACGAGACTTGGCAGAAAAAGAGAGAGAATCTCAACAAAATGAGCATCAGCAAGAGCCAGTGGGCTCCCATATAAACCGGAACAGAAGAGTATAAATCAATTTCTCTCTTCGTTTAATAAAATATATTTGCAAATAAAATGCACAACAGGAGGCGATAAATAAACCTGGTGTTTGTATCTTTTAAAAATGCAAAACCATCTACTTCCATATTTGAAAGTATTTTTATGTCATCCAAAAATATAAATTGATTTTGGAAAAACTAGTAGTATCAGGATAGAAACAGAGTAAAGAGTAGCTGTGTGAATGTGAGTCAAATTGATATATAAATTTTTAAAAAATTCCACCTACATGCTTTTTAAATCCAGTTTTCTATTATGCATATGACTTGTGTATTACAGTTAATGGTGCATAAGTAAAAGTTAATGTGTTTATTTTCAAATAATCTGTAGCTAGATTATAATTAATAATCTAGTAAACATATTTAAAAATCCTTTTTGGAAACAATGCACTGAGTAAAAAAGTAAATAGGAATATATTCATGTCTGTATATGTTTGCAAGATCATGGAAAGGGCATGAAAAAATACACACCAGTTTTCACTGGTGTGTGCAGGTTTGTATTTTTTTAAAGAGAGCATAAAACTGAAAATATTCATGGTCTGCTAAGTAAAAATATAGATAAGATTTCCTCTACAAAATACAATAATAATTTCAATGTGTAAAATATAAATAAGCAAATAGATAAGAACTAGAAGATAATACAGGCAAATTAAAAGTCTCAATGAAGTCATTGAATGTGAACAATTTTGGCTTTTGATGTTGGTATTTTAAATTTGGTTTTATCACAATGTGTTACCAATCATAAATGGACATGGCAATTAAACACAACATCTATTATTCCCTGAGAAAATCTCCTTTTCTCTAGTTGTCCGGAGACAAAAACAAAAAACAACCTACTATTCTTTATATCTGTGGTTTTCAATTGGGGACAACCCCCACTCCAGAAAACACCTGGCAATTTCTGGAGACATTTTTGGGTTTCACAACTGTGGGGATACCTCTGGCATCCTAGTATGTAGAGGCCGGAGATGCAGGTAACATCTTACAATACATAAGACAGTCGCTCCACAACACAGAATTATCTGTCCCCAAATGCCAACAGTGCCCAGGTTAAGAAACCCTGCTATAGAAAGATCACAAAACGTTAGTGCCCTCCCCTGAAATTAAACTCCTCCCCACCGAAGTTAAGAAAAACACCTTCTCTGATTTACATTCAGCTAGGAATTCCCACAATGGGTGAAGGTGGGAGAAGCGTGTTGAAGCCCACATGGGGTACTTCTAAAATATAAAACTTGAATATGTCCCTCCACCACCTTCTCCTGCAGGGGAAACCCACAGTCAGATCTTTATTTCATGCCACATTCAAACAAGCGTATTATTCAGGGTCCCCACAAAGCAACAGCAAAGAATTCGCCCTAATCATTAACTAAGAGAAACACACTTAAAAACTGTCAAATCAAGTGGCCTAATTGTTTTCAAATAGATAAATGCATCTTCTAGAGAGCAAAGCTTCATAATGAGTCTCATATACATTTAGTGGGATGGAGGACAGAAAGATCTGGGAAGAGAAGAAAAACACAATGACCTTTATGAAAACTGTTTGCAGGATTGGTTCTTCGGAAATCACAAAAATGTGTTCTCAGTGGGAAAAAAAAGTTTAATTGAAATGATTTCTTGATACTAACGGGGAAAAAAGGAATGGGTACGGTCTTTTCACAACGTGCCCTCCCCCAGGCTAACAACACCACTGAGGCAGCTGACGGTTCCTAGACATACACCAGCCAACATTTGGGGACAAACATTGGCCTTAATGGTTATCTGACAGATTCTGCTGAAGCAAAACATAATTATTAAACAAGTTAACAGCATCCATTCATAATGAAAGAAGTCATGCCATCAGCAACATCCTTGACTCCTCAAAAATCCTGCATAAATCTTTATTGCTTTGGTTTAAATTGTGCTCAATATATATAATATAAAATGTAAGTTTTTCAAGAATGAGGGCCACGTCTTATATTCAACACACACAGAATACAGTACCAATACTCTTCACTGAAGGTGAGGAGTGATAGTAACATCTTATGATTAGTTCATCTGATCCAGAAACAAACAACTACAGTAAAACATGGCACTCAAGAAATAAAAATAATGTTTTAAAATAAGGCCTTGCTACATTTAAAAGTGGAGTAAATGCGATGGCTAAGTTTGAGGAATGTGAAGTCAGTCATCTGCTGCCTGTGTGACCTTGAACAAGTCACTGAACCACTCTAGGCCTCAAGGCCGTCTCTTGCAAATAGGCTGAGAGTGACCGTACCACTTTTTTAACAGGAGGATTCGATGAGATCATCGACACCACACGTGCACAAGTTATGGCTCAGTAAGCAGTTGCTATAATTATTTTATTGTACTAGTGTTGCAGTGATGGTGGGAGAAGCCGGGCACTGTACACGAGGAGGCGACGGGGCAGGGAAGGGGAAGGAGGAGCAGGAAAAGGAGAGAACACGATAGCTCGCTGAGATCGGGCAGGAGAACTACGCATAAGTCAGAGTTAAGCCCGCCTGCAGTCAGTGAGGGCTCGCACACACCGTCCGCGTCGTCGCGCTTCCTGGGTAACGTTCCGTGTGACCTGACTACACTTCCCCACTCCCCACAGCGGCCGACCGCAACCTCCTCTAATCTCAGCAGAGATCCCCCATGTCACAGAGAATACAGAGGTCTTCAATGAAGCAATCGTTCTGGTAGCGTCCATCACCCCACCCCACTGCCCGCTCTGTGGCATTTGCAGCCTGCGCCCTTCTACGGGCCACCATTCCTCCCGATTGTACGACTCCTGTCTGCAAGTGCCCTCTCGTTACTCCACTTCAGATCCAAACTTCTCAGAAGTGCAGTTTAAACCACTAAACCGCCTCTCACTACGTTTACTAATGAGCTCCTGTGACTGTTTCTGGGAGACAAGTCTCAGGACTTATTTCCGTTGATCACGGAGACATCTGACTGACAAGGAAAACAGTTCTGAGATGTTCTCAATTATATGATAGCCGGCCAGAGAGTGAGGGGAAGAGACAGAGCAGTCAGCTTATTAAAAACAGCGGACCGCTGACAAGGCTGCTCACGCTCCTCAGCACACGTTGGGGCTTTGTGGCAACATCCAAGCGGTCACTAGCCAGCCACAAACTGGGCCCCTGCGTCCCCCATGTGCGTGAACTTGGTGGACTGTTGCCTGCAACCAACCAAAGGCAGTTAATATTTCTTCCTTACAGACTCTGCTCCTGTCATAAAACTGCCCAGGCTTCGCCTTATCGCGACCCCCGCGCCTCATTTGTAGCCAAAGTAAATTCTTTCAAAACAACTTGCATCTTTCTTCTCTAAAGCCTAATGGATGGAACATGGTCCTCAGCTCCAGTATGGCAGAATGTTGCTTTTGTACTTAGCTCTCTTGCTGGCAGTCTAGACTTCACGCCCAAGGGCCTGCTCCTTACGGCCTAATATAAGAGGGCTTTCGGCCGCGGAAGGGTGCTTTTTTTGTTTGTTTGTTTAATACGACACAACCATTTTTTCTTTTGTAAACTCTTGTGTCTCAGCTTTGAAGACATTATTATCTGTAGATTCTCCTACTAACTCTGACTGCTGCTTACTGACTTATTAATCTCAGTGAACTCCTTTTTACAGTTCCATCACTTAACAATTGCAGCGCTCCCCAGAACTCTGTTTTTAGCTGTCTTCTCACTTTCCCTTTTTAATTGTATGCATTCATACAGTTATAACTAGTACCGCTTACATGCTGACATGTCCAAGTTCATCTCTCTAGTCATGTCTCTTTACTTAGCTCGAGATGTTTACTTTCCAATCACCTGCTGGTTACCTCCATTCCGGGATTCCGTGTGTGTGGAAAAGTTAGCATTTCCCAGATTGCCCACCCCTGCCTTCTCAATTGGGCCACTCATTCTGTCCTACGCATCAATAAATGACACCACGAGAGACCTGGGATTCACCACGTCCTGTCACCTCTACTTTGTAAACGCCCCTATTTTACATCTTCTCCTCTGCATCCCTGTATTAGTTAGTCAGTCCTTCCTGGGTTTTTGCAGTGAGTTTCCACCTCATCTCCCAACTTTAGGTCATGTTCCACTTCAATCTACCCACCACACTTCAGAAGCATCTTCCTGAAATGTGAATCTGTTTCTGTAATTTTCCTATGGACATCCTTTCCTGGGTCCCTACAGCCTTGGAAACTAAAATTATAAACTCTTCAGCAAACCACAAAATTAGCCTTCAGAATCTGATCACCGCCTATGACCTCAATACCAACCCCTATCACCTCCTCACACCTCCTCCCAACTCCAGCCGTTTTAAGCTACGTGAGAACCTATAACCCCTATTTATTTCTTCCTGTGTCTTATTCTTCTAAATGCCACCTTTCTGTGTGGGACACATAAGCACAGACGTGTAACTCCCATTTTCACTTACCTAATTTCTATGTAATACCTCAGTACTCCATGTTCTCAATACTCCCTGTATATTTCCTCTTTCAAAGCACCTATGATCCTGCATTGTGATTCTTTCTACATTTATTGGTTTAAAGAGTAAATGCCTTGACATTTGGGACTATGATTCTATGTTCTGTTTCTCCATACTTAAGGGATAGCATCTAGTCAATGATAACAAGTTACTGTCACAAAACAAATAGTTCACCCAATACTTGTGGCATTCATCAGGAGTCAAACATTCAACCAACCATTACATAGTCAAAACCACATGGGGAGAGATCGAATAATCTTGTCTATGTGTATTATATAAACATAAATTAGGAAGACAAAATAATATGTAAATATAAAGCAACTTGAAATGCCAAATAACGAGTGATACAGTAGTCAACAAGTCACAGAGAAAGCCACGGGAGACACAGACCATGAGCTACTCAACTGGATGCTCAGAAAAAAGTTTTAGGGAAAACATAAGACTTACACTAAGTACAAGCACAGTAGAAGCCTGCAGCAGAATTCACAATAGTGAACATCTATACGCTAAGTTTCATGAGGTCAGGGAACAAGTTGGTATTGTTCACTGCTCTGTTCCACAAGCCAAACACAGGGCTGGATCATGGTAGCCACTAAATAAGCATTTTTGTTGAACTGAATTTTAAACTTTGCAGCTGGCAAAGAAAACATCTGGGGTTTTGGGTTGGTTTTTTTGTTTGTTTCTGTTTTTCGTTTTTTAGAGGTAGCGCGTTCCTCCATTCACCATTCCATAAAAAGGTAATTTGTGTTTGTATTTATTTACTAGAACTCTTTCCTCAAAAGTGAAATATGACAAATACAAACCCCATCGTGTTGTTTGAAGATAGAGAAGAATCTGCTTCAAATGAAGTGAAAGCTGCTGGAGTTCATAATCCTCAGAGCCAATTTTGGATCTTAAAAAGATTCTTAACAAAAAAATCCCTGCCAGTTTAACCAAGACATCTAAAAATACGTAATTCTAAAGTCTAGCTTTCTGCTCAGGAGCATTCTAATTGCCATCACGTCCTTCCAAAGACGTCCACTGAGCCAACCTGAGTCACATGACTGAGTAAGACGCCGTCATCACCCTCCTGAGTAGGAACTCAGGGCTGCATATCATTTAGGGTTTCTGCATTTTCCTTAGTCTATGCTGATTTTCCAAGTTTTCCTAGAACTTCTTCCTACCCAACAGAGCCATTACATAATAAACCAAACCAGAGACATATGTTCCTTTGAGCTGGAAATCAACTGAACATGTCCCCTCTCATTTCAAACATAAGGGAACTGAGACAGAGTCATGTAAGTTACTGACCCAGCCTCACTAGGGTAGCAGCTGGAGTGACAGCCTGCTTTTCAGTCTCCTACACAGGCTACGCTCATATAACACCAATACCTCCCCCACACGTCATTTCATTAATCCTGCTAGTCACCTGAGACAGGTAAAATGGGACTATGGTTCCCTTTTAAGAGGTGAGTCATTTCCTCGGGATGACCAAATGGCAGGAACAGAGCTAGCATCCAAGACTCCTGACTCAGTTCAGGGATTTTCTAGCATTGTCATTTACCAGGATCACCACACTGACAGGGGCCTTTTTCTTTTGGTGCAAATGAGTCAACAACAATTTCAATGGTCAGGTGCCTACCATTCTTCAAAGGAAGATTTGCCGTAATAAAAGGAAGTTACAGTTACCAGAGGTTGCAGGCCACAGAGGATAGTAAGGCAGAAGCATGTGTGTTAGTCAGTTTTGAGGTTTCACTTAAATAATCAATCAACCATTCTTTCAGAACTGAATCTATTCAAAATATCCTGATCCTTTTAGATCTGTATGTGGGGGGCAAAAGGCTACAAACATCTCACTTTATTTAGACACCAGTGATGGAATTTCCCATCTGTTGCTTCAAGTGAAGTAACCATTATTTCAATAAAACAGTATGCATCACAAAATTTTTCTTTGAAAGATTAATTTAAGATCACTAAGACTGCTAGCTAAAATAAGTTTATTTGACAAAGTAAAATGTGTCTGGACAAGCCCACGTGTCTTAGCATTAGGCTAAGAAAGGCTGATCATTAAGGCTGCCGCTGTCCTATTTACAACCTGACATTTGTTTTTACACTTTCAGCGTCCCATGATTTTTCGGCAACAGTAAATGACTTTAAGAGATGACACTTCACCTTCACTGGGTCTGTATTTTGACTAGCGGGTCTTGGTATAGTGTCCAATTCAGATATCTCTCCAAAATGCTGCATACAGGTAAACAAGTGAACAAAACTTCACAAGGAAAAGAAAGTCCTGTACTAAACTATTTGGAATATAACACATCTAAGTTCTTAGTTGATCTACTGCAGCGACTTCTAATCATTCATTATTGTCTCTGGTTTCTAAATATTTCTTAATTTTTCTATAAAACCCATGTTTGTGACACTATTAAGGAGAAGGTGGAAAATTAAATTTGGGAGGAGAAAAAATACATAAATAAGTCAAAATGCAAAAGAGAGGATTCTGATTCAATCGCACTGGGGCACACTGAACCACACCTCACAACACACTGATGGAAAAACCTCTAAAATCCTACAAAAGTGGGTATTTGCATATCTGAGAAATTAGTTCCCTAAGAAAGAAATAGTCTCTACCCACATAAGATTTTCAAAATGTGTGGGACATCTGAGGTTCTGAATCCCCCAATATTGCCTTTAGTCTGTGTTTATATCCTGCATAGTAAGAACTCACCCAATAATTAGAAAACAAGAAGATACAAGTCATTAAAACATTACCAAAATAGTTAAATACTCCACCCAGCAGTCATAAGATGTTTCAGAATCTTTTGGAGAGTCTACAGGGGCACGAGGCTGGTTATCTGAGCTTCCTCTTTATTTGCATTCTGGGAATATGGAAACTTGTGTGATGTTGAGACCATATCCACTGGAGAGTGCTTTGGCTCCAGTTAGTAAATGTCCTAACTTTAATGTCCTGATGTCTGGCCTACAAGAGTTTAGCATTAAACCTTACGTACCACAACCTCATCTTTCATAGGGCATTCTATTTCTAGTCAGAGCCATGCCACAACAAAATCTTCTGAGGGATGTGCTTTGTGGCATCAGAATAGAAAGTAACGCTGTCATCTTACACTCAAATGTGGCCTTTCTAGAGAAACTTTTCCAAAGGGGAAAACTTCAAAACACAAAATAGAAAAGTCACAAGTAAGTGGGGGTATCTGGGACACTTGTCTTTGTCTTGTGTGCCTGCAGTGCCCCAATATGGGCAGCAGGGGGCGCATCTGCATGAAGCTATCCCCCACAAGGGTTTCCCAGTTGGGAACACAGAGGCTTTTTCTTTTTGCACTTGCCTTAAGTCCAAGGAGGTAGCCACTAAGGAGTGCTGATATTCATAAATTATACAAGCTTAGGACAGAAGGCGAATAACATCGCAGAAATAATTGGAGATGATACAAGGGTCTTAGCCTGCCGTTTGAAAACAATGGTGACCAGTTTTTATTTTACTTATTTTGGTGGCCAGTGGGTGTAAAGGAGCTGGGGTTGGGGGTGGGGGTGGGCTTGTCCTCAGTAGTAAAGGCGCCACCTCTGAAAGCAACAAGTGGACATGAGTGCCCCCTGGCACATTTATTCAGCCTCTATGCAACAGTTTAGTTTATAGGTAATCTCTCTTAAATGTTAAATCAAAACCCTCCTCTCTTCCCCTGACCCCACCCCAAACCCAGAATATCACTTGATGAACCGATTTCCAACTGAACCTCAGGAAATGTGGCTTCTGCAGGGGGTCTCCTGCATGTGGCTGCATTTTGCATGTGAATGGGTGATGCATTTTACTCGCTTTATGCCAAGTCCCAAGCATTTGAACCATGTTGGAAAAATCCTTAGGGACCAGAAAGAGCAGGGTCTGAAACCACAAACACAGTGGATTCCAAACAAAAGCCCCTGCCCTTCCCCCACCTCATACACACGCTCACACATATTCCACCCCACCGGCCGGCTCCTTTCTCTTCCCTACCCCCAATGGAGGTCTGTGGCCACACAGCCAGAAACCTCAGTACTCACCATATTGACTTCAGAAACCATATCGATGCTGGCAATGTCAATATTCATTCCCACGGCCACGGGGGGACCTGCAAACCAAGATGGCCAGCCACGTGATTTCTCAGAACTTCATTCATTCTTAGCAAGAGTTGTGCCCCGGGAATGGGATACTCTGCTCCAAGTCCCTCCCCACTGTTCACCCTCAAATTCTTCAAGTCCCTGATCTTTTTTTTAAAAAGGGTGCAGGAGCTCCTCTAGGAAATGCTCTATGGAACATGCACACACGTGTCCTGATGGATGAGGGATTCCAGCTCTGTGTATATATGCAGATGTCTCAGCAGGAGAACACACACAACTCACAAAAACACAAGAACATTCTAGCCCAAGGGAATTTTATATATTGCATTGAAACCTTCCTCCTCATTCACCCCCACAGCTTCTGTGTGCAGGTTTTTAACTCTATGAGCTTCATAAGACTCTGAAGCAAAATTAAATGGGCATATCAGGGTTTCTAGGGTTGCCGCGACAGGGGTCCCTGGCCCTTCACCCCACGATGCTCCAAGCCCCTTGATTGCCCCGCCAACCCCCGCCCCCCATACCCCGCTACTCCACTGCCCTGAGCGACGAGGCTTCCAGGACTGGATAATATTCAGACACCAGCCACTTTAAACTGTGGTCAGAACTCTTCCAAAGTAGGCGGGCACAGGGGGTTAATGTGACTTTTCAACCAATTGTCTGCACATCTTGTCCTCAAAAACGTTCACGACAGCCTTCATTAAGCCAGGTTCTCTGGGTACACCATTAACTAAATTTAAGAGATTTGTATCTCTACGAGGCAAAGCCAGTGAAGCAAGGATTTATAATAGTGAAGCCGAAGGACAGTTATCACCAAATCCCACTAAGAGGGTCTCACTGAAAGATCATCTAAGTGCTGCATAGTAACAAATTGGCTTAAGTTTGGATCACTTTCTCAATATGGTAACACAGAGAGAGACACATTCAATACACCACATTCACCCCGGTGAGGGAGAGGGAAGAGACAGCAAGCACAAAGCTCAAAAGACAGCTCGGTTGTTTCTTATTTCCAAGGCAACCTTATTACCTCCAAAATCTGGTCTTAGACGAATGTCATAGCCTTTCAGGAGTCTATCCACCGTCTCTTTAACCAGTGACATATTACTAGGATCATTGACACTGAAGAAAGAAAAGACAATAAGCAGGCATCAGTACGGCAGCAGGCACAACGTCTTCAGCATCTCTCTGATCCTCACTACAGATCCCGGTTTACAGAGGTATGCAGACTGAGCCCTTCAAAGTGAGAAAGGAAAAAGAAACGCTGGGCACACTTACCTCTGCGCACAGACAGCAGCGATTATTAAGGGAAATGACCAAATCCCAAAGTAGCCCTTTTTCCGGACTCTCCACATCCCTTTAGTTTTTGATGGGATTGAGGGTTTCACTGAAGAGAGCAGATCCAACTTAGTCTGCCCAGTGCAGTAATTCTAATGTGAGGCGCATGCGCACGGCGTACCAAAACATCAAAGGGGCAGCAGCCGACTGCCTGGGACCTAGCAGATTTTCTTGCTAAGAAAAAAATAAAAATAAAAAATTAAAGGGGAAAAAAGGAAGCACATATAGATGTATAATATATACATCTCCGAGTACTATAAAAAGTCACCCCACAAGAAGACCCAGAGTAAAAATCTTCGCTGTCCTTTCCTGCAGACAAAAACAACTAGAGTGGCTGGTAAGTTTCGGCAGTTGCGGGAGGCAGTATTGCACCTCACTCACGGCTTTTGGTTTGTGTGCATTTTGTGTGTGTGTGTGTGTGTGTGTCCCCTAAATATGCAAAACCAGATTAGAAATTTAGGGAATAGCAGGTGTGGATTGCGAGCGGAAGATGCGCGCCTCGGAGGTCACTTCTGGTCTCAGCAAGCACAGGGGGAGAGGAATTTGAACTTTATTTCCTTGGAGGATAGCATCCCCAACCTGGGGTAAGATGGGCGCTGGAGATGGGGGTTGTGTGGTGGGGGGAGGGAGAAAATAAACCAATGGGCGGAGTGCTGAGCAATCCGTTGGATTTGGGGCTGAGGGGGAGGGGGCCGGTGGAGAATGAGAAAGACACCAAAAATAAAAACGGAAGCCAGAAAAAGAGAAAAGGAATAAAATGCTGCCTGGTCTTTTCTAGGAGTCAAGGCGCAAGCTTTTCTTCACTACTCACGAGCGATTTCTTTCTCCTGCTCTTCACCCTTTGCCCCCCATTCCCCGAGAAGAAAACCTCGGGGTCCCGGTTTCTCGCGGTGTGACGTGCCTGACCCGCTAGTCCGGATTATTTATAGCAGAAGGAGGGGGAGGGTGGCGAGGGGAGCAGAAAGGCAAGGCTGCCTCTCCAGGTTTTGGTCTGATTCTGCAGCGGGAAATTAATAAGTAGGGAGGGTGGGGTTTGGAGAGGGGTGATGGGATATGGAAGGAGTTGGGGATGCAGGAAGCCAGCGCCCTAACGTGGGTGCGAGGGGCGAGAGGGCCTGGGCGGCGACACGGTACAGGTACAGCGAGGGCAGGTGGCGGAATGGGGAGGGGGACGCGCCCAGCGCGCCCCACGCCCCCTCAGGGCACGCGCGCACGTGCAGGCACTCTCCTCGCCGCACCCGCCCTTCCTTAGCTCACGGGCCCGCGCTTGCTGCCCACGGCTGCTGCGAGCCGAGCTCCCGCCCCTGGCCTTAGCCCCAGCCAGGAGGGCGGGTGGCAGACAGGGACCCCCGGCTGGTAAGGGGCTGTGCCTCGGGGCTCCGAAAGTCGAGAGAGGTTCCTAGAATGCAGGCAAAATGAGGAACGGGCCCAGGGGCCGCCCAGGACACTGCGTTTTCCCGCGGTCTCCACGACACCTCGTCCTCGCTCCCTTTCCTGGGGGGCCGGAAGGGACTCAGTGCCCGAAGCTGCCTCTTCCCTCCTGCCTGAGGCTGGATCGGGCGGCTGCAGCCACAGAGACCCAGAAGAGTCAGCGAGTCCCCCCCGGGGGGCTGGAAAGGGAGGAAGATAATTCGTGCAAGAAATCTTTCCACAGCCCGAGGTAAAGAGATGTGCCACTGGAGCCCTGAGATGCCCCCGGTCTCGGGCATCCGCCCCGTCTGAAGGAGCTGGATGAATGAGTTTATCTTGGAACCGGGGCTGAGGGGGCGGAGGGCAGGTGCTCCCACTACGCGCCCCGCCCCCCACTCCATGAAAAGTCTGAGGTCTAACCGACACTCTGGACCCCAAAGCTTAACTTTTAACTCCTCCTCCTTCTAATCATCCTTACCGTTAACTGAGCGCCTACTATGTGCTAGGAATGCTTCGTTAATTCCTACAACAACCCTAGTTCAGCTATCATCTCCGTTTCCCTATATTACAGATTTAGAAACCGGCACGTTGAAGCTAAGGAACTTGCCCAAGGTCACCTGGTGTTTACAAATGGAACCAGGATTTAACTCCAAAGCCTGATGCCCTAACCACAAGCTTGGACAGCCTTGACGCCCAGGCCCGCGACCGTGCTGACTGTGGGCTGGTCTCTGCGGCGGAGCCCTCAGCGGCTGCAGGAAAAACCGGGCGCGCTCCGCACCAGGGTAGCCCGCTGGTGTCTGGAGAGAAGGGGACACCTGCGTCAGGGGTAGGCGGCAGTGGGCCGGGGATGCTCGGCAGGCTCGCGGTCTCCGCAGCAACTGCACATGACCCATTTTACTTCTTGGCAGCACGACTCCCGTGCACAGGTTAGAGGCTCACTCTGGGCAGCTTAGGGAATGACTGCAAGGGAAGTGTGGAGGGCTCCCCCGGGCTGGAAGGCGAGCGGGAAGGGAGAGCTGCGTGCCTTCACTGGCTAAGGGAGTATCTGCATGAGAGACAGGTAAAGCAGCACCGGACACAGTGCGCGTCTCCAGCCCAGTGGTGTATAGGGGTCTATCCAAAGACAGACACACACACACACACACACACACACACACACACACACACACACACACACACACACACACACACACGGTAGGAGTAGGGGAAAGAACTGAAATCTATACCTCTTCTATCTGTAATTCTGTAATTACTTGGGCTGAAAGTTACAGAAATAAAAATGTATACCAGTGGCCGAGGAAAATGGCCAGTTTTCGTTTTTTCCCTCTTACACACAATGGAAATGTGTTACACAAGCTGACTATATTGAAGGGAAAACAAAGTTTAGATTGTTAACATTATGCCCAGAGGATTCCTAAAGTAGTCTGAACCCTAGGTAAACCAAGGTGAAGCCCTAGAAATCTCTTCCTCTGGACAACACCTCAAAACAGGGTTTTCCTTCTGACGGGTGGTTACGCACAGGGCACCTTCTGTGCTGCCTGCCCCTCCTACTCAGGCTCACTTCAGTTTAGGCTGAAAGACCAGCCTTCAGTGAACAGAGCAAAACCACAAATGCTGTCATCCACTGAAAGTAATAATGATGATGGCCCAGGAAGCGGCGGCCTAACTTTGAGTGCACATTTCAGTTTAAATACTTAGTAACCTTTGTGACTGGGGCAGGTCACTTACACTGTCCAAACCATAGTTTCCTTTTCTATAAAAATGAAAATAATAAAGAGTGCCTTCTCCATTTCGTTTTTGTAGAATGACAGATACATGTACAGCATTTGGCATGAGATTAACATTTTTTAATGAATGAGGCATAATGAATGGACAGGGAAGCAAACAAGGTTTAGCAACATTAATCTATAAAGACTGAGTAGACATAAATTTGGTACAGTTATCACAGATTAGCCTGAGAAGAGAGGCGCATCAAGGGAATTAAAGTAAGGTTAAGAAGAAAATGTATTCAAGACCCGAACAGCAACCAAAGAAGATAAAAATTACTTATTTTCTTTATGTGGTAACAGCTCAAGGATATCTCTTACCAAGAGCTGAAACTGATATAATTAAAGAGATATTCCTACTAGTTTTGAAAACTGATGTCAACTTATACCTACAGTGGATCCTTATTGTACAGCAGAATCAACACGACGACATCTCTCTGGAAGACTCTGCTGACAACACTGCCTAAGAATGTGAAATGTGAACAATAATGTGCAAGGGAGGGCACTGCTGGAAACTGGAGATGTGCTGGTTGTTAGACAGCGTCCTGCATGGTCCCAGAAATACAACGAGAAGCCAAGAAGTAAGTACTTTTAAGAGATCATGATTGAAGATCATCTTTGAGCACAAAGCATGTAAATGCCAACGAAAAGCTGTCGCTAGCCTTGTGCTATCCAGTCACTTAGTAAATACATGTTGGGCACTTAGTCTATGTCAAACAATCTTATAAACACTTGGGTGGTGTGTTCAGAAGGCAGATGTGGTCCTTATCCCCTCGGAGCTTACACTCCAGAGAAAGGGCCATTATAGAAGCAGTAACAGAGGTAGCACATATTGTGTGAAAGGGGAAAAATAGGGTATCAGGAATCCATAAGTGGCGCAAATAACTCAGTTTGAGGATTTGGGTTGAGCCTGCCTGATGAAGTGATTCTTCAATGAAGATTTGAAAGATGGGTGAGCGTGATGAAGAGCTGGGGAAAGTATATTCCAGGAGGAAGAAATAAGTATGTGCAAGTATCCCGGGCCAGCAGAGGATGGCATGATGGAGAATAAAGGAAAGCAGTGAGGCTGGAAGACAAGGATAAGAAAAGCGCTAAGAGTGACGTGGCTGGAAAGCGGAGCAGGAGCAGTTTGGGACCATTGATCTGGGGCGGGAGAGGAGTGAGAAGATGAGTTTTAATCACGCTGGAGGAAGAAGTAATGGCTGTAGGGGATCTGGGATCCTCAGGAATCCAAGTGAGAGGTGATTGTGGCCTGAATTAGGAGAGTGACTGTGGAGATGGAGCGAAGTGGCTGGAGTGATGTGGGAGAACTGGGGCTAAACACTGTGACAGATGGGATGGGGGGATAAGAAGAATTCAAGGGTGACTCACATTTCTCGTTTGCTCAGCTCAGAGGAGGTAGCAGAATAAAGTTGAAGGGGACCATACATTGAGTTTGGGTCATGGTATCTTTAAGGTACTTCTCTAGGCTAGCCATTCAAGGTCCACTGGACATTGTGGTATATGCACCTGAAGCTCAGAACTGAGGGATGAGTCGGGGCCAATACCTAATTTTCATGTTCCACCCTCATACTTTGTTTCTCTTATCTGCTTTAATTTTTCTCTTTGGAACACATTGCTAGGTAACGCATTTTATTTTACCCACTGTAACGCTATCTTCTTGCACGGAATGAAAGCTCAAAATAAAAGAGAGATTCTCATCTGCTTCGCTAACTGCTGTATCCCAGTTCCTTGGGCCCAAAGTAGGAACCTAATACATATGTTTTAATAAATGAGTGTATATTTGATGATCCTGAGGATGTATATAACTGAAATCATGGGAGTATATCAGATTTATTCAGGGGAGGAGAAAAGAATAAGACCAGAGGATTTGGAAGAGAATCTTCTGGCGAAGGACAGTTACAGCCATCAGGAGAGTTAAATCCGGACTGGCCCACAGGTAGGAGGAAAGCTCCTGTGGTGTGATCAAAGCCAAGGAAAGAGGACATTCTGATAGGACTCGTCAATGGTATTAAATCCTTAAAAAGTTTTTAAGTTTTTGAATAGCTATTATATCTCAGGGTATAAAATTCAAATGTAAGTTACTCTGTCCCTTGCTACCCCAATTCCCTTCCTAGAAACTAAGGTAACTCAGTTGTGGGGGAGGGGGTCATGAGGTATTCCATTTCAGAATCTTTGGCCTCTACAAGTCTGGGACATGCCCACAGTGCCCAAGTCATCACCCCAAACTTGCTTCACCATTAAGGATGATGATTTGGGAGGAGGTTCTCATAGAACATAGGTTACCTATTTAACATTTTAAATCATTTAAACATTTGTAGTTATTCTTTTTAAAAATGAATAATGGACCTCTTAGCTTTGAATATCAATTGGGGTGTTTTTAAATAATGTACCAAAATTTCTGTAATAATGAAGAATAGGGAGAAAGTAAAAAATAATATGTAGAAAAAAATATACATCTATTACTTTTAAAACACACAATATCATAAACCTACAAATTACTAATAAAGTGTTTTCGAATATATGGCTTCCTAGATGCACTGTAATATACAAATAAGCAGCATTTTAAAATAACCTTTCTGTATAACTTTTATATGAATGCACCTTTATTTTTATGTACTAAGGCATATTTTTTTCTATTATGTTAGTAAAAAATGCCTTTTATTTATTTGTCTGCAAACATTGCCTTCACAGACACTGGAAAATAAAATTACTCCTAAATGACTATAAATTCCAGACTATGGGCTTATGGCTAAATGAGGTTTTACTCTGCAGAATTCGAAATGTGAATTCTATGCCCACTGAGTCCTGGCTGTCTCTCCTTCAGCAGGCAGCACTAACATTAAAACCAAGTTTCCATAAGATTCTTGACCATAATAAGTCTGATGACACATAAATCAATTTAAATTTTTAACTAAAAATAGTTATGTAGTAATAAAGTAAAATCAGTATGCCAGATCTTGTTCCAAATGTTTTATACAGAGTATGTTGACACAGTTAATCCTTACCACATGCCTATGAAATGTTAACTACTATTATCCCCATTTTATATATGAGAACACAGAAGCACAGGTTAAGTAGCTAAAAGATTATGCAATTTATAAGAAAATATTAAATGACTCAGGCCCTTCCTGATAACACTGTGACTTGATAAATAAAACTCTTCTAAATTTATCTCCTCTACAGTTCTCAATTTATCTCAGCCACTGAGTTAACATAACAGAAATAAAATTTTACTCCAGTCAAAGGATCCCTGAACCCAACAGAGACTGGATTTAACAGTCACATGACCAACAGGAAAGGCTGAGACCAGAATTACCGAACGCCTTCTGAAAAAATATACCTTTTAGCACTACCTCCAATTAATCGATCGTCAAAAGTGCGGAAAAGTGCCTCAAATACAAAATGAAATTACTGATGCTTTAAATCTAAATAAAATTGTTAGATGAGGCCATTACCTGGGCTCTCACACCATGGGGACCCCACTGTATTTATGCTGTCTCGGCAGTTATGAAACGCCACACCCCTTCTGTTAGGAAAGGATAGAATGGGAGGAAAGTCCTTTTTACCTATTGCTTCTCCAGACCTGAAGAGGAGAAGAGGTGTGCCTTATCAATGTAAGAAATGAGCAAAACTAAGGAAGAATTCTAAAAATCTCTTGCCAGGTGGCTTCTAAGGGATGGCCATTGAGATATGGTCAAGGATAAGTAAGTCAATGTGTAAAACAAAGTTTTCGAAAATGTGAGTCACATTATTCTGAGTCCTTTCCTGACACTCCTCTGCCAGGGCTATTTATCCCCTAGATGCATGAGCGAGAGTCTCAGCTTTCCAAGCAATGTTGAGAGCCTATAAAAACGTTGGAATTCTCAAAAAGGGACATATTGGCTCCATATTTAAAAAGTAAACTGCAATGTTGAAATTTGTTAATGTGTAACTGAATGTCTGTAAGATGTAATACTATGTCTATAATTGTACAAATTTAAATTTTATAGGGGAAAGGTACATTTTCATCTGCTTTAGGTTATGTCAAGGGGCCTTCAAGAGTTAGAGACCTTGGGCATATGAAAGTATCAGAAAGCACCAGCTGTCTCCACCCTCAGGCAGAGTTCATCTCTTCCTACATCTATGCCTCTAAAAGCAGGTGTAGTATCTTCCTTTTTTATTCTTTGTCTTGTTAAAACCCATTCTGTGAATATCTCCATTTGCTAATTCTACAAGGGACTTTTACTCTTGTTTATATTATTCCCCAGGCTCAGTGCATTTACCTGACTTGTCTTAGGCACTCAGTGATTGATAAATTATAATTGCAATTATTATTCACAGCTAACGTCTATCAAGTGCTTGCTTACTGGTTTGCTCACTCTACGATAAACACCAACAATTACTCATTTAATTATTTGAAGTGTATTACTCAGTGGTGTATTATTTAGTGCTCTTGGGGTAGGAAGTGACAGAAACCAAATGAAACTAGCTAGAGTGAATAATAGGTCAAGTAACTAAAAAAGTCCAGGGTGCTCAGCTGTGAGTGCAAGTGGATTCAGAGGCCAAATTATTGCATTACACAATTTGATTTTATGAAAGTTGGCTTCCTTCTCAGACAGGCTCTCTTCCAAGGATGACCATCAGCTTCTGTCCTATGATTTCAATTAGCAACCCAGAGAAGATGAGCAGTTTCGTAACTCCACCAGAACTACAAGACAAGGCAGACTGTGGGTCTCTTATTGGTGGGTTGGTTCTCACCCCTGGTCCTGAAGCTGGGGTAAACCATGTCCAAACCATCTGAACTATGAATGGCTGAAGAATAATTACCCAAAGAAAGATCGTTAATGTGCTATTACCAGAAAGAGGAGGAATGGATGTTTTAGAGATAGAACCACAGATTTCTACCCCAGGTAGAAGAGGTGTTGTTACCAACCATAAATTTTAGATAAAGATTCTGTGACATAGGGACTTGGATATGACTAGAGGAGGGACCTGAACTCACTCTATCTGTCTCACATGAATGTCCTTGCAAGTAGCCAATGGGAATGAATAAATACAGCAGTCTAGGATATTTGGTCTTTCAGATTTATGTCAAAGGTAGATGATTATTACTTAATATTTTAGTAATTCACATAGTCATGTGTGAAACAATCACCCTGAAAACTTCTAAAATAATCATGAAAAAACATATGTAAATACATACAAGAATCAAAAGAAAATTTAACAAAATTATGAAGAAGAATGACTAGGGAAAGAAGGTCCTTAATAATTGAATATTTGGGTAATTGAGACCTACAGTAAAGATAGTATAATGTTAATATCAAATAATTGCATTAGTTCCACTTATACAAAGACCTTATCAATATTTGTTGAATAAATTTCACAACAAACTTTTTTACTGTCTAAAAAATTAAATACGATATTTCTCATATTAATAACCATAGGATAGTTTCTTAATTAGATGTGAACATGATTTTCCTTAATAAAAGAAGACCTTTGTTTGGTATATACCTATCACACATTGTTGATACTAAATGACCTTTCATGACCTTAAACTCTAACCTCTCTACGCCTCATTAACTTTCACAAAATACTATAAGGCAAGTTCTAATATTATCCCTGTCTCACATCTTTCTGACAGTGTCAGAGGTTCTGTCATTAAGAAAAGCTTCACTTCAGAAGAGGAGGAGTGGAGCACTCGGCAAAGTCTGTCAGAGTGAATATGGTTTTTAATTGGAAACCTAAAGAATAGGTATTAATCAACACTCTTTTCTTCTGTTTTGACATAATTCTCTCATAACAGAAACTGCACGAAGACTGTTTAGTTCCGAGTTCCTGAGAAGATGAGATTGGTTTTACAGTCAATGATTAATGGCTGTGAGTGGAAGTGTTCGCACAGAAGCGTTGTGTCTGGTGGGCGGAGCAGAGCCATTGCTCGGTAAGGTAAAGTCAGTCCCTTCCAGGCGAGAAAGCCTATCAGCCAATGCCTACCAATGTTGATTGTTTTAAATATAACTTGTTGCCCTGGTTGGTGTGGCTCAGTGGACTGAGTGCTGGCCTGTGAACTGAAAAGTACCGGTTTGAGTCCCAGTCAGGGCACATGCCTGGGTTGCAGGCCTGGTCCCAAACTGGGGGTGTGAGAGAGGCAATCGATCAATGTTTCTCTCCCTCTCTTTCTCTGTCCCTTCCCTTCTCTCTAAAAATAAATAAATAAAATCTTAAAAGAAACATAAATGTAACTTGTCTTTTAATTTTTTTCCGGTTTTATTGAGCTATAATTGACATACAGCATTATGTAAGTTTGAGTTGTACAGCATAATAATTTGATTTGCATTTACTGTGAAATGATTACCGCAATAAATTTAGTTAACACCCATCATTTTATATAGGTACAAAAAAAGTTTCCTTTGTGTTGAGAACTCAGAGCATTTACATTCTAACAGTTTGCAAACACACCATGCAGCAGTGTTAACTGCTGTCATCACGTTGGACATTACATCCTTAGCACTTCGTTGTAACCGGAAGTGTGTACCTTTGACCGTCTGCATCCAATTCCACCCACATCTGCCCATGATAACCACAAATCTCACCTCTTTTTCTGAGTTTGTTGCTTAGATTTCACATATAAGTGAGCTCAATATTTGTCTTTCTCTGTCATATCTGTGTTACAACTCCTTTGTCCATTGATTTGTTGATAGGCACTCAGGTTGTTTCCATGTACTGGCTACTATAAACGCTGCCGCTGTGAACATGGGGTGCGGCCGTCTCTTCCATATAAGTGTCTTTGTTTCTTTCGGGTATATTCCCAACCGTGGGATTGCTGCATTATATGGGACTGCAGTTCTATTTGTAATTTTTTGAGGAAGCTCCATACGGGTTTTCATAGCGGCTGTCCGTGTTTACAATCCCAGCCTCAGTGCACAGGGCTCCCCTTTCTCCACGTCCTCCACAGCATTTGTCCTCTCCTGTCTGTCTGATGGCAGCCACTCTAACACCACTCTCCCAGGGAAGGAGCTGCTATCTCACTTAGGCTTCTGATATGCATTTCCCTAATGATTAATGATGCTGAGCATTTTTTCATGTATTTGTTAGCCATTCATGTAGTATCTCCATTGGGAAAACAGCTATTTTCTAATTGGATTATTTGGGGTTTTTTTTTTTTTTTTTTTTGGCTAAACATAATTTATTTTAATGTGAGTTAAGAATTAAGTGATTTAGCAATTGAAGCCAATGATGTTTCAACAAAAAGCAGTGGCAACTTAGAGAACTTGGTATGATCCACACATGCACTTTATCCACAAGTTGTCATGTGGACCCAAAATCAAGAAGCGATTTTGGATACTACATGGTCAGAGGTTTAAATAGGATTGTATTATGACTTGCCTCAACTCTCTTTCCATCCTGATTTAGTCATAAAGAAAGTCACAATTTGATGCGAAGATGCCATCAATATTCCTCTACAACTTGTTCCTTGTCCATTTAAACTGAGAGAGAAAAGTCTTCAGATGCAAACCATTGGTCTTTATCATTATGGATATATTCCATTCGAGATTAGTAGTAGAATGTCATAAAAGGTAGTAATATAACCTTTTTTTTAAATACTTTTTTAAAAGTTAAGCTGTGTACATTTAAGGACATATTGATAAAGAAGCAGAGCAGGTGGTATGTGACTTTGACAAAAATAATGTAGGCGGTATGCAAACATTTGAGAATCTTTGACTAAATAATTTGAGCAGGAACAATCTGCCAAAATTTTAGTAGATATATTCTTATAGTTTAGATTGAAGTGAGGGCCTTCTAACTTTTAAGTACCTATGATCATCAGAAATCACTAGTGTGATTGGTCAGCATCCAAATGTGAGGTCACCCTGAACATCATTAGACAACAGAGTCATCTCTGTGACACAGGATGCCAAAATCTAGGTCAGTAATTCAATAAATACACCGAGCATCTATGCACATAGAAATGCGCTTGGTTCTGCAGAGAACAAAATGATGAATTAGACACTTTTCTTCCCCTTAAGGAGCTAAATTGTAGCAGGGTGAGGAAGATAGCAAAACATGATTACTTTAAGCAACAGAATATTAATATTATAAGGCATAAGCTAAAAAGAACATAATCCAAGGAAGTTGCAGGAAAAATAGCTCACAACTGGTTGGAATTAAGTGGGAAAGCCTTTACTGAAAAAAGTGCTATTTGAAATGGACCTTAAAGATGGGTAATGTATTATTACAATTATTACCGAGTGATGGGAAAGTCTGACATAAATTTCCTCATTGGCAAATCAGTGTCTGGCTAAACTAGAGAGAAAAATGGCTGGCCAAACCAACAAAGAGAGAGAGAACATTGATATCAGGAGGTGGATTTCAAATTACGTAGATTGACTTAGGGTACCGGGGATCCTGTCATCCTTTGATCATTTATCAGCTATGTTATTGCTGCCATATCATTTTCATCAGAGAGCAGCAAACTTTTTCTCATAGTAAATATTTTAGGCTTTGTAGGCTACTCAATTGTGTAGTAGTAACACGAAAGCAGCCATAGACCAACCTAAAAAGTAAAAGTGATTCATGGATTTAAGGAGCAACAGAGAAAGAAAAAACAAAAAAGGACCCACTACTAGGGAAATACAGTAAGATCTTTACCAGAAAAGAAAATAAACAAAATACTTCTCATATTATGGAAAACGCACTAGTGATTTGAGAGGGCTCTCTATGCCATCTCCATATTCAAAGGGACACCAGAGTATCTGGAAGGAATAGCATGGCATTGTGTTCATTTCAATCTTAGTGTGAAGTTGAACTGATTTGGGGAAGAAACTTTGTATCTCAGATTCTTTTAAAATTAGACTGGAAAAGCACTTAACAATGTACAGAAAAAGAAACCTGAAGAGTAAAAGAGATGCATCTAATTGTTTTTTTTTTTTTTTTTTTCTTATTTTCTTTTTGGGAGCTGAGTTATGTTTTCTACAGGAAGCTGGCTGCCCCCTTCCATTCTTCTACATGGAAAGGGAAATATAATCAGGACACAAGAAAAGAAAACCATTAAGGTGTCATTTCAACTAGATCTGAAGCGCTACTAGGAAAGAAAGTACAGTGGGAGAGTGATAGAAAAAAAGCTAAATTTTAAAGATTAAACAAATCAGTTATCTGTTTAAAACAACTTTTGAAGATAGTAAATAGATTTAGAAAGTCCCTTAAGTAATCATTGTGATAGTAAAGTAAACTACAAAATTCCTATGAATTTTTATAGCTAAAACAATAAACTTTATATAAATATCTAGCTTGCAGGAGGAATCTCTGGCTTATACATCCAAACAGGTTAATTTGTGTTTTCCTTTGTTAGTAAGTTCATGAAGAAGACAATGCTAGTACTCCTCCCAAATTCCCTCAGATCATTTTTGTACTCCACACCTCCCCTCAAACACATATGCACATACATATTTTTTGGAGTGATTACCTATCTCTTATATGCAGTCTCTTCAAGATACAAGCCTTGGGCCACAGGGGTAGCTCTGGGCCACTGGCAAATAGCTGGAGAGTTTGCACCCTCCCAGGATGTCCATGAATCAGTGATTACCTGGCGGGGAACAGGAAAACTTATAAGCAGTTTATAGTCCAGAGACCCTTGTGCAATCACGCTCAAATATATACTCTGAATGGCTTTTGCTTGAAATCTCATCCTTGTTTGGTCTACCACCTCCCCCTTTCCTGTCTTATTTCCCCTGCTTGCTTATCACTTGCTCAAGAATCCTTCTCTCTTGGTCTGCTTCTGAGAAATGAACTCAAGGTAAGTGGAAAGTAAGAGATGCGTCATAGGGAAAAGGGAAAACCTTGTTTCTGGAAAATAAGACATCATTACGGAAGCTCAGCAGATGAAAACTAAATTAAGAGCTGTAGAAGAAAAATACCCCCTCTTTTTTTTTACAATACCTGTGAGACGCTTTTTGGGGGGCAGAGTTAAGGGAGAGCTGGACAAGTTACAGCCTCTTCCTGTCTCTTAGCTGTCTCATACGTAAAACAAGGGTATTGGAATAGCTGGGTGATCCCTAAAGTCCCTTCCACATCTAAAAGGACCTAAATCAGGGGTCGGCAAACTGGATCTCTGGCTGAGTCCAGCCCTGATTTCTAAATCAAGTTTTATTGGGAACACAGCCATGTTTATTAGTTTACATACTGTCTATACTTGCTTTCACGCTACTTCTGCAAAACTGAGTAGCCTATGAGGTATGCACTGCTATCAACCTTAATGTTTTTTAAGCCAGGTAATGAAATTGAGACGAAGTAAGATTAGGTCACTTGCCCAAGCTGCAGGGTGAGTAATGGCAGAGCGGCGATTCGCATTCAGCCAACCCACCTCCAGAGCTGGCACTTTTAACCTGCCCTAATTTGGGAAGGCCATAATGAAAACGAATGTTAAGTACTTCTGACTCATAGTAACTATGTTGTGTTTATTTTTAGTAGGAGGGTTAATGCTCACAGGGACGCCTGTGGAAGCATGAATGAAGTGAGAGGGAAAAGGAGACGGGGCAAGTCTGCAGGTTCATCGAAGTGGTCAGGATACACCACCCACAATAACAATTTTCACCATCATATGCACTTCTAAAACGTGGTTTTCTTTCCTCTTCATCCTTCCTTGTGGTGCAAATCACAGACACCTTCACAAACAAATTCGCAACTAAGACACTTGACCCGGTCCTCAGTACCGTAGCATCCTGCGTTTGTGGAGCGGAACTAATCATTTTATGTCACTTCTCACTTCGAATCCCTTCCCACTTCCTCTAGGATGGCAGTTCTGCTCGGGCAACGTGGTGAGGACAATGCAAGGGCAGACCACTGGACTTCTGACAATCTGCAGTGGTACAGACAGTGAGTGTGTGAGCACAGTCTGGGTTATCGTGGCTGTTGGTTTGTTTGTTTTAAAGTTCATGCACATGAATCCCCTCAAAATATATTTGTGTGTATATTTCCACTGAGGTGAACACTCATTTGGATGGAACTAGTTCACACTGATGTCAGCTGAGGAAGAAGCAAACATCTCAAAGAGAGGGTGGAGAGGTATTTTTCAATATGTTCTCCTTAAATGACGGGGGGGGGTCTAAAAATATTTGATCATGGAGAAGTAGGGGTAGCTAATATAAATTCCTGATTTTTAATGAAAAATATTTTGTTACAGTGTTTTAATAATCACATGTGAAATTGACTCAAATAATCTCATTTGTAATTTAACTCCTTTACTTATATAGTTAAAGTGGGTGATATATTCCTTATTCTGGCCAGGTCAGAATTTCCTAACATTGTAATTTTTAGAATTTTTGGCAGTATATGGGTCTGCAATCAGATTAAATAAATTTCTTTCTCTGTCCTTCTCCTTTTGCTCTCTCTCTCTGTTTTACATTGCCATTAGTAACCGACTGCCTGAGTAGATAATTATCCTCGCCACTGTGCTGTGTTTAATATCCTTTACTTCATATAATCTTCACATTAATCTCTGAGGTTGGATTTGCCATCACAATTTTCAGATGAGGTAACTAAGATTGTCAGAAGTTAAGGGACTTGCCCAAACTGACACAGCCAGTTAATAACATACTCAAATTTTCAACTCAGGTCTGTCTGACTCTATATGGTAATCTTAAATATTGTGCAAGAACCCAAGCAGTTAAAGTATTACAAATTATCAAATATTAATGTGAATCAAGAAATACCAGGAGGGGCAGAAGTACATTTACAGTTGTGAGTACACAAAACAGCTTTTATTCGTATTTTATTATTTATTAAATATTAAATTATTTTTCATATGAACAACTGTAAACCTAATTTGCCCCACCCTGTATATAGATTGCCAAGTGGGGACCAGACAATAGTGATGAATCTAGATCAGCAGTGTGAAGGCAAAGAAATGTCACTACCAAGATCAAGAACAGATTCGTGATATCAGTCACCAGACTGATTGGAGAAATAAACATTTACCCTGGTCATAAGCTTGACCAGGTGTCTGATGCTCAAAAGAACACCTGGGCTAAGAAACAGGGTAGAAGGACTGATTAACTCCAGCATCTTTCACTAGCATATAGGATGTAAGGGAATCTAATTCAAACGCATCAATTTCTGAACTAAAGCAAGGGAATCAACATTTATCAAGCACCTGCTCTTTGTTGAGCATTGTGCATGAGCTAATATGTTAGCTTATTTTCTCTTCCGAAACATACAGGACACAGAGACCACAGTCAATTACTTTGTCTGCACCTACATGGGTAGCAAGGCAGAATATGGATGTTGGCAGCATTAGGAAACATATTGGCACTTCACTATGATCTAAAAAAATAAGACATTACAGGGTACATTATAGGGTGGCACTACTAGAAGCTTACCAAAGAAAAAAGTTCTGACAATTTAGGGAAATTCCAGTTTTGTTTTTTCTTGCAAATCGGTGTCAAGATTACAAAGGACAGACCATTATGATTTTGGAAACATCCATGTGTTATTTAAATAATATCTACTTGCATTGAAAGAAGAATATGCCAATCTTCACCCTCATTTTAATGCAATGCATGCGGAATCTATACATGTAAATTCCATCTACCTCTGAGACTGAAAAGTACAGTATAGGGAAAATAAGTAAGAGAAAACACTGCAAGGTCAGTCTCTTGATGAGTAATACAACATAAAACGTCCAAAGCAGACATGCTGTTTGCAAATATAAATTCTGGCTCCCTAATACATTATTTTTAGGGGTGTTCTCCAAGAAGAACATAATACATTTACGATTTAAGAACTTCATTTGTCAGAAGTTTCTCACTAAGACTTGAACAATAAGAAAACTCAATCCAAAGGGAAGAAATAAGCCCAGAAGGCATCCGTTCTGTTGGTGGTCCATAGGTACTCTTGAAGAAAAGCTAGTGACTATGGCATTGAATTTCCTTTGCTTAAATCAAAAGTTAAATTCTAAGAACTTGCGCACATGATGACTTTATATTTCAACCGGTATCATGATTCTTTCTCATTGCTGAGGCTCCAGCTTCTTTCTGCTGTGGTGGTTTACTTGAGCTGGTCTCCTGTACAATGTTGAGAGATCCAGCAAGTTCATCTAATCAAATCCTCTGGTCCCATGGCCTTCCAGGAACCCTGTCAGAGCCCAAAACTACTTCTGGAACCTCATCTCCATCCCGTCCTTCCTTCCCTACACTCCAGTAACAGCGGCCATTCACACCAAGCAGCTTTGTCTTTTTTGTCCCCCTTTCACCCCCTGCCTGGATGACTCTTCCCACAACTGGCTGCATGCCCATGTGTCATGTCCCATGTGACTTGTCCCACAGTGGCCATCCCTCTGCTTTGCCAACTCCAGTTAAGTCTCTTCTCTTTTGTGCTGTGCTTTTTACACTTTATTGTCTGTCTTCTCCCATTAATATGCAGACTGCAAGAAATCATGTCCATCTTCTTCAACACAGGACCCAAAGAATCTGACACATAATAGGTCTAAATAAAAAGTTATATTCAATGACTAACTTTCAAATCTTTCCTTCACCAGAAATCTTTCTTCCTTGACTTAATATTGCTATTTTCTTCCTCTAATCAGCTGTAGGAGCTGTACATTTTTTAGAATTATTATGTGAAACACTTTGCATATATTATATATTTTAATCTTAATAAGAACTCAGCGAGGTAACTAATAATATGCCCACGAAAAGTGACAAAGCTAATAAATATCAGAATGAGAATTCAAATAAAGGTCAGATGCTTTCAAAGCTGATAATCTTCTTATTAAGCTCAGTAACTATTAGCTATCTGATGTGAATGTCTTTTATTTCCTTTTCTTGCCTGGTTACATATGACAATATTAAAGTGAGGTCCTTGATTGTGCTCAGTATCTCGCTTTATAACATTCTGCTCCACTCCAACCTCTCCCCTACCCTAAATCCTGGGTTTTACCTTATAATCTTGACACAGTTAGGAGTTCTTTGAACAGCTTGTCACAGGGTTCTTTCACCTTTCAACAGCAAGGAGTACTGACTAAGGCACATTGTAGACAGGCTATCAAAGCTTGTTAAATCAATGAACTAAATGGAAAGACAGACGATGAAAATAAGGAAAATCTCCTAGAAAGTTCATGAGAATACACACTGGTTCTGCATTGAGTAGAATCTACTGCCCAGACCACCTTGGGGCCAGAGTCATCACTCCATATCCTTTAAGGTGAATTACTGGAAGAAAGTTGTATAGTTACATGTTAAAATTAGCCAGTCCTTTCAAAATTTACTAATTAACTCTAGGAAATTAACTTGAGATAAAAAAAATCCCCCCCTAGATTAACAGGTCTAAAACATACAAACATCACACAAATACATGCACACAAATGGATTCATCTGCTGGATGCTTTCTGTCCATGGAGAATTTTTAAAAAACTTACATTGACTCTCAGTGACTTTCCTGCAGCTAAACGGCCTTCCAAAATACTGAATGGAAAGGCTATTGAATGGAATCATTAAATATTGAGTTGGTTATTTATTTTTAAGCATCACTTGAGAACACTGAAGTGAGGAAACATAACTCTATATAATTTAGATCACTTAGTAAGAATGGGAGATAAGAAAACTCAATGTTACTTTGAGGTATTAAACCAGCTTCCACTTAAAAACATTCAACATTGACTGAGCACCTACTATGTATCTGGTATTTTCTAGGCACTGCAACTACATCGGCAAACAAGATCTTATTACTTTGCTCAGGGAAGGGACAGCATAGCGAGCATCAATTATTAAATAGATAAATCTGCAAGCAGATGCATACTAGTGAATTGTGATAAAGTATTTTAAGAAAAGAAGGAGGAATACTGAGGGAGAATTATGGGAGGTAGGGATGTCGAGAAGGCAGTATATGTTATGTGATGAAATTACATTTAAATTGGAATTTGAAAATGTCACTTGGGCATAGAGCGGTCATGATGGGGTTGGGGTGGAAAGAGGAGAGGGGAGTAGGAGGAGATGAGTCTAGGGGAGAGGGTAGTTGTGTGAAGCCCCCCCACCCCATTTTGAGATAGGAAACAGACGGGCAAAACTGAGGAACTCCAGTGTGGCGGGAGTCAAGTCAGCAAGTGGAACACCAAATACAGAGAATAGCTCATATTTTGTAGGTAAACCGAATAAGGTAAAGCTGCTGACAATGGCAGTTAAAAATTCATTGTTGTGTATTTTTCAGTGCTAAGTTTGACTTAATCAGATGCCTCTGTGGTCCTTCACAAGGTCCCCATGAATTAACTTAACTCCATTATTTAAAAAGCAGTTTCTGACATATGCAAGGCACCAACCTCTGGACTGATGGCACTTAGAAATGACCCACCATGCTAAAGTAAATTTGATCACTTACAAGGTGAATCACATAATACACTATTTTTATAGTATTAAAAACATACTTTGTATCCAATAGTCTTGGGTCAGTGCACAAATAATTCTCAGGATTTGTGATTATGGCCAAGGATCAGACTCTGAAGTCTTCCTCCCTTGGGATGAATCCTGGTTCAACTGCTTCCTGAGTGTAGGCAACCTCATTCTTTTCTTTGAACCTCAGTTTACTGTTCTGTAAACTGGTGATTATGGTGAAAATCTTCCTTGACACACAATTATCTATCTAGGGGAATCCTAAACAGATAATACACATGAAACACACATGTCAGTGTCTGTCATGTATGACGAACCGAATAATGGTAACCATCATATTTTACTCCACACACCAAACCAAAAGAATCTTCTCTCTTTTATTGTAAATTTCAGTTTGAGGGCACTGATGTGAGTCTAGCCATACCTGGCTGATGGTTAGCACTACTAGAAATAATCATTTGATTAGCTTGGGAATATGGTTGGGCAGCTGGAGGGTCTCAATCTCCCCATGTGATTCTAATGTGCAGTGATGGCTGCAAATGACTAACCTAGAGGCTGTTTCAGGAGGATGACGACATTTAGCTCCACTCTGCATCCCGACCTTCCTCAGGGAAGGATGCAAATAAGCGGTGAAATCGCCACAGGGTACGCACTACAGTGGTAAGAATACTGAGAGACTCATATACTGTGTTCTGGGGCCCCCTTAGCCCTGCATGCTGTTTGGTGGCTATGATCATTCAGCTCTCTTAACCCTGGGTTCCCAGATCCCACTGCCTCTTTGCAGAACCCAGTGACACAAAGAGCTAAAATTACTCTTTCAAGTCATTAATCGTCATATCTTTACACTATAAAATGCTCATACTTTTAATGGTCTCCCAGAATCCTGAAGAAGCCTATATATTTCTGAAAGCGTATGATAGCCTTGAAGGCATATCTTACACAGAATAGTCGAGGCTCTTTCACAAATGGGACAAAAAATGCCAGTCATCATTCCCTGAATACAGGAAAACTTCTAATTCTTTGGACATGCCTTTCAAGTCTCTTGAGCCATCATTTCTAAGCACATCAAACTTCTTCTTCTGCATAAACCCTATGTTGTAACCAAATGATCTCTTTTCTGTACCTTGGGCATACTTTGTGCTTTTGCCCTCTATGACACTGGCTTTCCAACTTTAATATGCATACAAATCACCAGGAAGTCCCGTGGAAATACCTATTTATTAGCATGTATTTGTGCACATTTGTGGAGCTGGGAGCGCAATGAGTTTCTACATGTCTAACAAGCGGCCACGTGATACAGTTGCTGCTGCCAGAGCCACGCTAGGGTAACAGGACACTACACAGGCTAATGCAGCCTCAGGGGACACAGGTGGCTCTGCCTTGTCGCCTCTGCCTATCTCATTTCTACTTGTCCTCGATGTTTATGTGACCGGGTGATTCACAGAGATATTAATTTGCTTTCTTTTCCTCGTGGTCCTTGCCATTCCTCAACCATTTCACAAAGATAGCATGATTCTGTGCGGACTTTTGTTTCTAGGCCAGAAGAAAGATGACTTGCTAGACACATCTTAGTCTGCTTTTTGTTTCCCTGAAGCCTAAGCCACCGAGAAGAGTTGTGCTGGGTTTCTTGAAAAGCAGGAGAGAGTCCGTCTTTGGGAAGCAGCGGCAGGGAGGTGAACCCCTGCCTGAGAAGGGGATGGTGGTCTGAGGGTGCTACGTGCCCTAGGAGATGCTTGCATGCTGTTATGAGGGCGCTGGGACCCTAACAACAGAGTTCCCAGCCTTGCCAGAAATGCAAGCACCCCAAGTTTGGCACACAACCTAGGCAATCTTGGGCACTGAAGCAGGGAAGCTGCTTCCTTTCTAATTTAAACAAACTCAAAATCTCTGTACAAACGGCTGGAATAAAAACACCTGATGTGATGTTCTGCATGCCGGGGAACTGAAAAACATTCCAGATTGAGTTATAGAAAATAAACGGATGCTTTCTTTAGGGCTGAATGTTTGAATCAAGTTTCATAGGTGTTCCACTTATTTCCAATCCAGTCTCCTATCTGAAGCCAAATTTTCTGTCTTAAAGAGTCACGGCCGAGGCCAGAAGTCTTGACTTTGGAACTCTGATGGAATGTCTAACTCTGAGGCAGGTGAGCCTCAGAGTTCTCATTTGTAAAATGTGGCTCATAGCACCGTATTTCTAGGCTAGTTCAAAGGGTCGGAAACAACGTGGCATGTAGTGTCTCACGAGTAAATGTTTACTCTCTTATACCTACTAACTCTACTACTGTTATGACCACCATGTTCATTTTTACTATAATCAAAGCAGCATTTTATTCTCACAGTTTGACATGCTCAAAATTGCTAAAGCAATGTACACATCATTTATTTGAATATTATTCAAGATCCTCCTATACACCAACCAGGTACTAAATCATAAATTTTTGAGCATGATGATGCCCGTGAATTTATCACCTCCTCCTGATAGTCATTTTCCCATGTACCTCAGTGTCACCCCTACAGCATAAACTCTGAATACAGAATTCATGATTTATACTTCTTTGTTATCTATTAGTTATTAGTGTCTTGTAAATAATAGATATTCAGCAAATATGTGGCAACTGGTTGTTGCAAAGCAATGACTTTTGATAATTTAAGAGAAGAGTTGGAGAAATTTCAGATGAAATTTGGGCAATCTGAGATTAGAGAAAGTACTTCAGTTTATTCTATATTACTTCCATATTGGTTTAAGACTAACTGTATCCAAGTAGGATACAATCCTACTTAATTACCAAGCAGATTAAATGTTAGGGTATGTGCAACTATGGGAACCAGAGCAGGGACAGTAGACTAGTAACGAGAACCACTTTTTCTTCATCTGTTATATAAATATTTTTGCCAATCTTTTGGACCTAGGGTATCTATGAAGAAGTCATTATGCTGTTAATTCAATTAAATAGCTTGTGATTTTATAAGTGATATCGCTATGTCTGTGTCAGAAAAACGTGCCAATCGATTCCTTCGAACTCAGTTAGTTAGGGGTTAAGTTCTGCCCTAGCAACAGAAACTTTACAGCTGCTGTCACAAATACAGTAATTACTTTGGTCAACATTCTCCAAGAAACACCAGCTGTCTTATCAAGCTTGCTTTGTGGGAAATGCTTCTTTCATGTTAAGGGGCATGACTTGTAAAATAAGCACAATGGTGCTAGTGAAAGAGTTGGAAAAATATGTATATTTTGGAAGCTGTATTGCGACTTTTTTTTTTGCTTGACTTTGAGATTCTAATAATATCTACTGTGCTTTTAAACAATCTTCCACTGAATTTTAGGGACTGTGGAAAATAAACAATCTGTAGCTTTTTTCTTTGAAATTAAATGCATACAAAATCAGTCCTAACAATGGCCATGAATGCAAATCTCCACCCACCTAACATAAACAGAAGTGAAGCTAGCGCTAACATATATTCTGTATGACCTAATACTTCAGCACCTCAGTGTGATGATTCTCTGAATAGAAGCCTAGCTCTAGACCTAGTCAGAGGTCAAGAAAGGTTTCGTTTCTCAGTGTAAGTATCCAGGGAAATGCCCATCATTCATGGACTAGGGGTCATTCAGAGATGACTTTTAGATCGTATAATTACTCATCATGTCATTTCTTCTTTTCTTCTGTGGGAGAAGATTCAGTAAGGATGAACCAGGGACCAATTCACGTAGAGTCGCGTAACACGAAAGGGCTAAGTGAGGAAATGAGACCTGGTGTCAATGGGACTGACTTAAGTACAATTAGAGTCCAAACCCTGTATGATAGCACTTAGCAATGGAATGTTTCAGTCGAAGGCTAAACATGGGGATTAGGCAGTAAATGAAAAAGGTCAAGTCCCTACTCTCATCTAATCTATATTCTATCTGGGTAAAGACTGATATAACTAGAAAGAATAACAAATAAAAGTGTTAATAATGATAAATACTATGAAGGCTATGAGGGATAAATGAAGTGCAGACAGGAAGCTTGAGGCTATTTGATAACACAGTGACCAGGGAAGACCATGCTGATATTTGGAAATCTGAATTACTACCTGAGGGATGAAAAGTGCCAGGACAAAACTGGAATATACTTAAGAAAAGAGAAAATTCAGGCCCAATGAAGGGTGAGTGCAAAAGCCCTGAGGCATAAAAAGGCTTGAAATAAGTCAAGAATTTTTTTTAAAAACAGTGAATTTGAACTTTAGGAATAAAACGTTGCCTGATTTGAGATTAACTTAGAGAGACTGGCAGAGTCTTGCGCATTGCCTATGCTTCAAAACTGACCATGTTTGTCAGCTACCAAAAAAATGAAATTTGAAATTTAAGAAACAATACTCTTTACAGTAGCGCCCCCCAACCACCCACAATCAAATTAAGTAGTTAGGTATAAATCTAAGAAAATATGCACAAAATCTGTAGGAGGAAAAACCACCAATGAAGAAACATCTAAATAAGTGGAAATGTACTGTGTGTTCCTAGGTTGGAAGACTTAACGTCAGTTCTTTCCACACAAACCACAGATCCAACCCAGGCTCAGTCCATGTTCTAGCAAGCAATTTAATAGATATACATAAACTGATTTTCCCTGGCTGGTTTGGCTCAGTGGATTGAGCGTCGGCCTGCGAGCTAAGTGTCGCTGGTTCAATCTTCCAGTCAGGGCACATCAGAGAAGGAAAACTCTGACTCCAAAAAACCTCTGCTGCCTTGCGGCATACCTCTTCAGGGGAAAGGCTAAGGGAGTAAACCCCGACAGAAAATCCGGAGCCGGAGTCCCTAAGGCGGTTTGACGTTGTAGTCATCACCGGCAACTCCTGCGGCGCACCTGAAGCCAAGCTGTATTGACTCCGTCTTTCCCTTGGGCCCTTCAGCTGCGAAGAGAGGGGGGGTCTGCTGCATGGGCAACAGCAGACCCTCCATATCACCCTGCCCAGGCTCTGTAGCTTCAGCTTCACTGGAGAGGACACTCCAGCGTCATCGCAAGATGTCGATTCAACACGGGAGGAGACAGATACCGTGTCACTCCCGAGTCGGACTGCACAGCCATTTTTGGCGGTGCAGATAGACTCTTAAGAAGCTACACCATCGTCTCTCAAGGCTCTGTAGCTTCAGCTTCACTGGAGAGGGCACTCCAGCGTCATCGCAAGATGTCGATTCAACACGGGAGGAGACAGATACCGTGTCACTCCCGAGTCAGACTGCACAGCCATTCTCGGTGGTGCAGATAGACTCTTAAGAAGCTACACCATCGTCTCTCGAGACCGACGGCTGCCGACATAAACTGATTCTAAAATTTATATGCAAATACAAAGGACATAAAATATCCAACACAATACCAAAGAAGCAAAACAAAATTGGGTGACTAAACTACCCACTTCAAGACTTAGTATAAAGCTACAACAATCACAACACCTTGTTTATGGTAAAAAAAAAAATGGACACATAGATCAGAATGACAATAGAGCCCAGAAATAACTCCCCACAAATTCAGTTAACTTATTTTTAACAGAGTCACTGGCAATTCAATGGAGAAAGGATATTCTTTTCAACTTAATGTTACTGAAAAAAGCAAGTGGTAGTCCATACAAAATATGAACCTAATTAAAGGTATTATACCTCACACAAAAATTAAGTTAAAATGGATTGTGTACCTACATGTAAAATAAAAAGCTACACACATGCTCAGCCTGGGGATCATGGTTGAAAGCCACAGAGACGTCACGTTGGTGGCAAAAACTCTTGCTCTGATATGATGAGAATAGTACCTCACCTCTGTGGCCTTTTTCCCAAAATCCCATCATTCTAGTGTAATTGGAAGAAAAAAGAAACACCAATTCAAAGGTATTCTATAAAATGCCTCTCCACTACTCCTCAAAACTCTCAGAGTCACCAAACAGAGGGAAACACTGAGCAACTGTCACAATCTAGAAAACACCGAGGGAAACATGTCCGCGGAAAGTAACGTGGTGTCCCGATGGAGCCCTGGACAGAGAAACATTGGGTAAAATCTAAGGAAATATAAGTAAAGTTTGAACTTTTAATCATGTCAACACCGGTTAATTAGTTGTGACAAACACAACACTAATGTAAGATGTTAATTCTTAGGCAACACGAATGTGGGATATCTTCACAACTTTTCTGTATATGTGGAACTATTCTAAAATTAGACTTTTACTAAAAAGTTACTGTAGCATAATTTTCCAAAACACTAATCAGAACTAAATCAAGAGACTATCAGCAGTAAAACTGATAAACATTTTAGTCAACACGCAATGGCATGTCACACTGCACTAACAACAGCCAACTTCTCATGCATGCAACAGCACTGATGCATTTCAAAAATATTTTGTCGAGGAAAAAAGCCAGAACCAAAGAATACATACCACAGATTTCATTTATGTAAGTTTCCATGTGAAAGAAATAAAAATAGTGGTTGCCTAGAGGGATGGGAATTGGAAGAGGGCATGAGAGAAATTTTTGGACTTCTGAAGATGTTCTAGATACCAGTTTGGTAGTGGTTGTATGAAGTATGTATTTATCAGAACTCACTGAACTGTATTTTTACTTCAAAAAATACCTACATTAAAATTTTTAAAATGCTTGGCTGCTGTGGAGAGAATGCATTTCAGGAAGAGCAGTATTAAGGAACACCCTTTGAAGGCTTCTTGAAAGTCTGGAGGAAAACTATGTGCTAGAACAGAGAACGAGAGACGTAGATGGTCGGGGATGTATTCTGGAGCTGGAGGCAACCACGACCTGCTCTTTTACTGGATGTGGAGAGTTAGAAATTCTTATGGAGACGCTCCGCACTTAATCAGCAGACTCAGACACGAATTTCAGCTCTGCTACTTCTCAATTTCGTGATCACACATGAATAGTTTCATCAATTTGAGCCTTTACTATCTGATGTTTGAAGTGAGCTAGTTATCCTACCTAGCTCACAGGTTCCAGAAAGAATTAAATGAGGTAATGTATGTAGAAACAGTTTATAAATTGTAGTGTATTACAGATATTAAAATTATCGGATACATTATGTAAGGCAGTGACAGTACTGAGACATTTATCACGGGTTATAGATCAAGCACATAAAATATGGTAGCTTAAGAAACAGCTCTACTTCTCTGGAGGGATGTTACAATTATGACTCAAATTCAGAAACCTACGAGTAAGAAAATAAGTGATAATACTGAATTCCTGGTACGAGAGCAAGGCTGCAGTACGGAGAAAATAGTGCTATGTAGTGTCTATTATGAATCTTCAAAAATTTTATGCACAGACCCTTCTGCAACATGATGACATCTCAAACTCAGTATAGTTTGTGTGTTTGCAAATAAGCACAGAGAGGTATTGTTATATCTTCAGAAGAGCTTACCTGGGGCTATGGCACTCTAACTCTGTGCTCAGAACTCTCATGGTAAGTCCAAGATGGCAGTCAATCAAATGTTACTCCGCCAAGGTTTCCTAGGCAACTGACACACAGCTAAAGAAAGGAATTGAACACAGTTGAGAAGAAAAATACTGCAGCAATTTCATCATACTGATATTTTTCCTTTCAAAAAGATATAACTATATATATCTATATAGGTATATATATAGATATATATAGATAGATATATATGGAGGGTACAGAAAAACAGAATTTATTTATTTAAAAAATTGTGTACTTATTCTTACATGTTTAAACTTCATTCACCTTCAAAGTACTCTCCATTTGACGTACTACACCTATCAAGATGTTTTTCCACTGCTCAGAACAGTTTTGAACTCGTTGATTTTGCTGCCTTTTAATGCTGCTGCCATTTTTTGCTTCACCTCTTCTGCATTGGCAAAATGTCTCCCTTTGAGGACTGTTTTCATCCAGGGAAACAAAAAAACACATTGCTTGGGGTAAGACTGGGTGACTAGGGAGGGTGGGACACAGGAGTCATGCTGTTTTTAGTCAAAAACTGCTGAACACGCAGCACAGTGTGAGCAGGTGTGCTTGTAAATCACCCATCATGAAATGGGCGAACAGGCTGAAAAAGTCTTAAAAAAAATTCACTGAAGCCAAATGCAGCCTCTCACAACAGCGCCAGCTGGTACACTGATACAGATGTGTTCCTAGAGCGCTCACCTAGTGGGGGAAGCCTACACTACAAGGGTCTGCCCTCCAGAAGATAATTCCGTGTGTGTGTGTGTGTGTGTGTGTGTGTGTGTATGTTCCTCCTCAAATATTTGGAGAAAGAGAGCAGTAAGAACCAGCATAGCAATGAGACAGAACCAGAACACCCTTCTCATTCAATTCTATGAATACTATTGTCTTCCGAAATGTAGTTGCAGATGATAATATTGAAAATAGTAATGTAATTTGTAAACTGTGTTTAATTTCCTAGAAAAGATTTTGGGGATAGCAGTCTTGCTCCATCCTCATTCTAAACTGATATTTGTTTGGAGTATTTTTGTATAAAAATCTGATAGAGAGGTTATTGAAAAAACATATATTTGGCTTCTTAATGTATAGAATATAGAAAATACCCAAGACAGAGTAGGTTCTTAGTAAAAATGACTGCATCAGAAAAGAAACAGCACAGAACTTTCTGATTCTATAATGTCCCTGTTTTATCCTCAATTCAAGGCGCACTCGTGATTAGTTCAGGGGATGATGAGCAAGCACCAGATTTAGAAGGCAAAGGATTAGCAGTCTTTGGCCATTTTCCCTTTTCTTATTTGCTTCCACTTTCTGCATATCTGGGATGCAATCAGTATGTTCTAGCTAAGGTCTAAGTAAATGAAATAAATCCCCACCTCTCACCTTTTCTCCCAGTGTGTGGATTCAGCACTTTGAGAACAGATAAACCCAAGTAATTCATCCATTTAAAAAACATACATTAAGTTATTACAATGTGCCAGGTGCTGGGAATGCTGGCTGGTATCCTGACTGATTTTGAACAAATACTTAATACCCAAAAATCCACTGTATACTAGAGCTAGCCTAGTATGACAGACTTCTTAGAGCCACAAAAAAAAAAAAAAAAAAAAAAAAACTATGCTGGCATGGAGCCAGATTCAGGATCTCTTAACTCCTTGAATGTGATTTCATCTACAACCATCACAACAGATTAAAAACTGAGTGCTACTAGAAAATTAGCCTGACAAATGCATTTCTTGTTTACTGGCTTGGCCTTTAACTCTAAGTCCTGTCTACTTGATTTCTTCCTCTGGTATTCCACATACCAGCCTCCAGAATTTCCAAAAGTTGGCTTTAGTTACCTTCAAATCTAGACTAGAGGAAAGTTTAAGTGTCCAACCTATAAAATTTATTAGGAGGGAATCATACCTTCTTGTTTACCACTATACCCTGAGTGCCCACCTAGCGCAGAAGCTGAGCTCAGTAAATTATTGGGTGAAAGAAGGAACATGGGCCCCTTCATGTCTTTTTCCCACATGACTCATTCGAGTAGAACACAGGTAGGGGGTGGGGCATTTGAGAGGCAGCCTTGATCTCCCTGGAGAGATGAGATGAAGTCACTAAGATTCAAGGGTCATTTTATTCTAATTCCATCATTGACTGAATACAAATAATGAATTCCATGGAAAGGGAATGTTGGCTGAAGGTTGTATGTCTAGTTAGTGAAAGGATTTCTGAGCTAGTTTCAGCTCCTTCCTGCATGACAGTGTGGTTGCAATGAATTAATGGATTGACTGCTGGGGATGAAACTCAGTAGCAGTACCTTTCAAAGGAAATGTACTTGACCCATGGGAGAGCAGAATCTGGACCATGAAGGGTAAACAGCTGCACGGTAATGATACTATTAGAAAAAGTAATTCTTAGGACATTTAAAATCATACTACATTTCCAAATGGTGTGCAGAGCCCATTTTTGAAAATTTCCCATGTATGTAGAAATAAATATCTAGAGTGATCTACAATACAATGCTATCAGAGATCTCTGGGAGACAGAATTTTATGTCATCTCATAATTATTGAAATATAAAGCTGAAATAAAAAGCCAATATGTCTATGATTAGGCTTAAGATAAATATACAAATATGTAACGTTATATATGAAGACATCTGAGTTTGTTGTAACTATAATATAATGCTTGGCATGTGGTACTTTTCAGTATACATTTTTAATGTTTTATATGTAATTTATGCATATATAGAAACATACCTGCAGTAAAAACTCTTCAGACTACTGAGTAAATGATTACATTCTGCACATAGTTTAAAGTGAACTAATTCAAATTTTGTTTATAAGTGGAAAACATTGATTGTAACATTTCCAGTCCTGATTTGACTACATATTTTATAGCGAAATGGATTGTGCTATCTAGAATTGATCATGTTGCTTCCAGAGTTTGGATTTTATGAATAACTCAAATAATTTATAAAGCTTTATGCATGTATCTGGAGATATCCAAAGCTAAATTATTTGAAAAAGAAAACAAGGCTTCAAATGCAAAGAAAGGCAGCTCTGCTTCTCTTCGAGGGAGAGAGCCCACCAGAGCAGAAAGCACTGAAGTCATTACAGCCTGGTTATCGTCTTAAAACTGTCAAAATATTCACTTCCAAATACCCTCTATTTTCTCCTGTTTGTGAAGAGCCAAAGGCAGAGGAAAAAGACAGAAAGGGAGACTGTCTAATACGCTATTCTTAGATGGTTCTCTCAGGTGGTTAATCACCGGGATTAATTAGCAAGCAGCTACTGTGAGAACCTGATCTTTTTCCTTGATTCTTAGTCTTACATCATCAGGTATTTTCTGAAATCAGGCTGAGCTCGGCCATGAATTAAGCATGGACGCTTGTCCCTGAGGGAGGAGCCCTCCCAGGTGTCCATCCCGACAGCAGGAGTCGTGCTCCGAGTGCAGAGCGAGGCAGGGACTTGAGAAACACATCTGCTCCCACCCACACCTTCTCCCACTGACAAATGCTGCGCCTCTCCGGGCCAGAATTCTACTCCAGCAAATAGATTTAGCAAAAGAAAAAGAAAAGAAAGAAAAAAAAAAGGCAGGGGAGAAAGAGAAAAGAAAAGCCTGTCAGAGGTGTAACACCTGCATAAAACTGAGTATCTAATTGTGCCCACACTCCTGAAATAGTACTTTCCAAAGCAGCTGAGAGCTGCTGTCGCAGAGCCAGCCATGTGTCTCCGCGGGCCACAGTTAAACACATGTGGTTAGGGGGCTTGTAGGCAAGGGAATATGAAGATGCTCGCTGGAAGTGAATGGAACAGCTACGCGTTAATAATTACAAACTCTAAGCTAGTTAAGAAAACTACCTACTTCCTGCCACCCCAGTCTGGGGCACCGTATTCAAGAAGCTTGTCTACAATTTCATACATAACAACCCACTGAGTTTGCATTAAACATCACCATTCATTTTTTAATGAACATTTTAAGCCTGTACTGGAGCTGTGGGAGCAAGGGGGAGTGGATGGGAGGCGGGAGTAGCTGCTATCAAGTGAGTCTGACCCATTTCTTCTCTCCTAGCACTTATGCGTCCATGAATTCATTATTTTATATAATATGAGCAATTTATATATTTGTGAGTTTTTACAGAATACCTTCACATTGTATATAAAAATACAGATCCTGGAAATGTATTCTTACATAATGGGAAAGAGCCTGAATAATTGGCATCAGGTTTCAGAAAAATGGACAACGGTAGGGCTAGATAAGAGGTAATATACGAACCCTCTAACTGAGGAGGAAATGTCAGTGAGTGTACTTGGCACTGAGGAACTGTGCTCGTCATTCCGTGAGCACCTCTGATTTCCCATTTTGTGCTTCCTCTGACCTCCTTATCTGTTAGTGTCATCTGGAACAGAAGCCAGGATATTTTGGGGATCACAGAGAGTCAACCTGAATCACAGTCTCCATGAGGAATGGAAGAACAGTCAGAGGGCTTCTAGGGAAACACTCGCAAAGTTATTTAAAAAGCAAATTTATTTGCAAGTTTTATCCCTTCTTTGAAGCATCACGAATAACTTTGGGGTACCTCTCAATAAAAAATAGATTCAAAGGGCATTACACAGGTACTTCTTAGAAGCTCAAACTGCTCTGTAATACCATATGATATTTTCAAGTAGTCACAATATTTTGCTTTGCAATTATTTTTAAGAAAGAAAAACAAGTATTTAAGAGGAAGAGAAGTTATTATCCCTTATTACAGAATAACCTAGACACTCAAGTTTCTGTTAGTCTCCAGCTATCTGCTTCATCAGGGTATTGTAAATATTCATTATAGAAGTCTCAGAAGTTTGTGGAGATAATAGTAAGTATACCATAATAAAACATTACTGAATGCTTAATATATGTGCCAGGCACTGTGATAAGCATTTCTTACCCATATAATTTTATAACAACTTGTTTGTGATGATGATCTGGGTTATTCTTCAAATATTTCTAGTTCTCTTCCAAGGCCTATGAAAAAGTTACACTCTCCTGCCCCCTTGACGTTGAGTAAGGTCATATGACTCTTTTTTTTTATGGTTTGTAAAACATAAGTAGTTAAAACCAAGTCAGTACAAAATTACCTGCTCTCTGGTGGTCAACGAATTTTATGTGGTAACTACTCTGTCAGCAAAGCCTGCAGAGTAAGAAAAGGTAAGTAGAACCCCCAATTGACCCATGAAGGATAAGCAACATGTATAAGTAAGAGGAAAAACAAACCAACCTTTTTTTGCATAGGCCACTAAAATTTTGAAGCTGTTTGTTATTACAGCACAATCTGTCCTAGCCTGTCCTAATTAATAGGTTATCAAGTAGATACTATCTGCATTTTAGCAATAAGTTGAAGGCTCAAAGAAATTTTGTTCACTCAAGGTCAAACAGTCAATAAAAGATGGAACTGTGACCTGTATAATTCTTTCTGACATTTGAGCCCAAACCTTGATCACTAAACTTATTTCATGGACTTGAATTAGAGCTTACAATATATCGACATTTTATAAACTTACTTAGACCTAGTTGTTCTACAAAAGACTTGCTTGCGATACCATTTCTTTGGTAATTCTTTTAAAAGCTAAATCAAGAGTATGAAAATATTATCTATAGCTCTTTATGAATTACAAAGCATTTTCACAACGAGTAACTCATTATATCTTAACAATAAACCTGAGAGTTAGGCAGGATAGGTATTATCCTATTATTACTGGTGAAGAAAATCAAGGCACAGAAAAGTTCATAGTTAGTTGAGATGCTCAAGGTCAAAGAGCTAGGCAATGACAATGACAAATTCCAGGATGAGAATCCCAGAGTCAAGAATGATTCTCCAAAGACAAGAGCAGGAGAGAGGTCTGGAAAGGTAGTGATTATTACAGCGCAGTGGAGATAAGCCTGTTGTTAAAACCCAGCTCTGCAAACAATTTGCAATTTTGTTCTGCAATCCCTCTAGAAAGCCTCTTTGCCAAATGAAAATAGCTGCTGCCTCCTTTGAACCGCTCAGCACTTTACTCTTCCTAAGGAACTTTCTCAGTCAACCCTGGGATTGCAGAGAAAGCCTTCAGATGCTGCCATGCCCACCACTACCTAATTAACTCAATGTTCACCCAAACTTTGAGAAATACCTACTATTCTCATCAGTTTAAGGGAAGAAGATCAAGACAGAGAGATGGAGAGACTTTCCAAAGATCAAATGACAAAGAAAGTGCAGATGAGGAAAATGAACTAAGGTGTGTCTGACTCCAATGCTTCATGTGTGGTTGAGTCTCATTTATTTATCAATTTCAGAATATTTGTTGAGCCTTCCTATGTGATGCACTGTGTACCAGACATTACACAGGCTGATGCTTTAGTGATAACTGAGTCAGCCAAACTACAGGCATTCTGACGGGAGGCCAACAGCGGAGTCATTGGACCTTATTTGTAGCAGGAGCTAAAACTTGGAGAGAAACTCACACAGTTACTAATCAAAGAATTATTAATCCTGATTCGGGGTGACTTTAGCAACTAAAAAGTGAGATGAAAAACTACAAAAACAACATTTACAGAAATGCATCTCCAAATCTGCATGTAAACTCCAACCGACTGTCTAACCACGAACTATGCATGTGTAGGAGAGATTCCAAGGTTACTAACTAGGCTAAAATAACTAAACAGAGTTCTTAGAGACAGAGGATGGTGTGTGGAATTTGAGTTCAACAAATTAATGGCCTGATAACATAAAACAAACTAAACACTCTTGAGAAGAGCAAAGTAAAGGTCAGAGTCTCTGCAGTAAGTCATGACCGCAGTTGGGATACAACCCAACTGCAAAATACGAAGAAACTGGAAAACAGGTTCCACACTCAAGAGAAAAGACAACCTAATAGAGACCAGAATTTGGTACTAGCAGATATTTTAAAGCAGCTATTTTAACTACAGATGTACAAAAAAAAACAAGATCTGAAGGATAAAGAGATGACAAATCTCAGCAGAAAGAAACTATAAAAAGAATCAAATTGAAATTTGAGGACTAAAAAAACATAATTTGTGAAGTAAAAAACTTACTGGATACAGTTAAGAGTAGATATAAGATGACAGAAAAGAGAGCCAATAAAGATAGATCAACAGACACTATTCAAGTTGAAAAACAGGGGGCTCGGGGGTGGGGTAGTGAAAAATGATGAGCAGTGCTTGTGGAGCAACACCCAAAGGTCTAACATACATGTAACTGGGTCCTTAGAAGGACCGGAGGGAGAGGGTGGAGGACCAAATATAATTCTCCAAATTTGATGAATGGGAGAAACTAGGTTCTTCAAAAAGCTCAGCAAACTTAAGAAGGAAAAATACAAAGAAAACTACATTTGACACATCATTGTCAAATTACTGAAAAACAAAGATGAAGAGAAAAATCTTTAAAGTACAGAGTGAAATGGCACATTATATAAAAGAAAACAATGGTACAAATTATTGCTGACGTCTTATCAGAAGCAATGATGTTAAGAAGACAGAATGTTGTATTTATAGTGCTGAAGAAAAATCTTGTCACCCAGAAATTTATAACCAAGAAAAATATCACCCAAAATAACAGCATTTTGAAATAATGAATATATTTGGTATCTGCAGACTTGCATGAGAAGAAATGCTAAAGAAAGTTCTGGCTCAAGGAAAATAATCAAGATAAACTTAGATGTTCAGGAAAGAAAGAAGATTACTCTAAATTGTAAATATGTAAGTTTAAAATACTTTATTTTATAGTTCTCTTGATTGTTCAAAATCCAGATAACTGTTTAAATTAAAAACATAACATTGCATCATGGGGTGTATGGCATATGTAGATATAATATATACAGCAACCATTTCACAAAAATGTGGAATAAATCAAGTTATAAAACAAATGGATCTGCCATTTTACACATACTAGTACAATATTAACTCTAATTAGATTGTAAATGTTAATGATTTATGTCATAATCTCCGGAGGGAACATTAAAAAATATTAAAAGAAAAATGGCTAAAAGCTAAGAAAGAAGTTGAGATAGAATTTTAGAAAGTATTCAAACTAAAAGAAGGGAAGGAAGAAGAGACAGAGAGAAAAAAATAAAGGGTGAGCCAAGTAGGAAACATAGCAGAGCAGTGGGCCTAAACCCAACCATGTCAATAATTACATTAAAGATGGATTGAACATGCCCAGTAAAGACATAGCTCATCAGGCTAAATAAAAAAGCAAGACAGTACTTTATGTTTCCACAAGAATTGCATATTAAATGTGAAAACACAGGTCAGCTGAAAGTAAAAGATGAACAAAAAAAGATATACCCTGCAAACACTAATGATAAGAACGCTAGACTAGCCATTTTAATATCAAATAACATAGACTTTATTACAGTGCATTACTGTAAATGAAGCAAGGCTTTTTAATGTTAAATGTGTCAATTCAATGGCAAGACATAACAATCTTAATATATATGCACATAATAACAGCATGAAAATATATAAAGCAAAATTTAATGGGGTTAAAGGGGGAAAGAGACAAATGTATATGCAGATTTAGCACTCTCTCTAGTAATTAAAAAAGAAATGAGTCAAACAAATTAGTAAAGGCCAGGAGAGCTGAACACCACCATGCACATCCTGATTTAATTACATGTATAGAACACTGTTTCCCAGAACTTCAGAATACACATTCTTTGCAAGTGCACATGTCAAAGGCATTGAAATCCTAATGACTACATTATCTAACAAACATGAGATAAAATTAGAAATCAATAATAATAAAATATCTAGGGAATTCCCAAATATTTGAACATTCAGCAACACTAAACATTAAGAAGATAAAATGCAAGCCGCAGATTGGAAAAAGACACCGACAAAATACTTATATCTAGAACACAGAAAAAACTCCTAAAACTTAGAAATAAATATAACTGAATTAAAATTAGGCAGTGTGTATGAACATATAAATTTCCAATAAGCATACAAAGATGGGCTCAAAATTATTAGTCATCAGAGAAATGTAAACTAAACCACTGAGATGCTACTACTCAGCCACCAGGACGGCTAAATAAAAAAAAGAAAAAGATGAACAACTCCAGATGCTTGTGAGAATGTGGAGCATCTAGAAATCTTGTACATTATTAGTCTGGGTGGAAAATGTTACCGTCACCTTGGAAAAATGCATGGCAGTTTCACATAAAAACTAAACCTCTTCTATATTCATCAATTCTGCTCCTAGATATTTATGCAAGAGGAATTATAATATATTTCACAAAATTACTTGTACAAAAATATCCATGGCATTTTTATTCACAGGAGCCCCACACTGAAAACAATCCAGAAATCCACTGACAGGAGAATGATTTACACACACACACATATACACGTGCAAATGTGGCATTGTGATACTATTCAGCATTAAAGAGAAAGGAATTGATACATGCTAAAGCATGAATGAACCTCAAAAACAATATGCTGAGTAAAAGACTTGTCCAAAAGAGTACATACTGTAAATTTCACTTATCTGAAATTCTAAAGCAGGCAAAATTAATCATGCTGAAAAATAATCAGAACAGGGATTGGCTCTGAGAAGGACAGGGATGTCATCTATTAATAAGAAGCATGAGGCACTGCGAGGTGATGGAAATGTTGTATATTCATTTGCTAAAACTTATCGAAGCGTCCGTTGAAGATGAGTGTATTTCCGAAAGGTGCTTTCTTAATTACAACAGACGGGAAAGAAGGAATCAGGCTAATTTCCTTTTATCTACAATGTTGATGGGTTGAGCTTCATTCAGCTTTGATTCTTCATCATGGTCAAGTGAGTGCTCTTAGAGATAATCTGTTGATGCTAGTTAAATTACTGTTTCTGCATCCCCGCTTCCTGTTTTATTCTCAGTTTAACATTTTTATAAACCACAGTAACAATGAAGTTATTGATGTCTTTGTCAAGTATTTTAATAGGCGCATGCTAGTTTTAATTCTCATATTTATGTTGTTCATGTGGCAGAGTTTAAAGGAGGTGAGGCTCATTTCTTTTATTTTAATCCTCACCTGAGGACATTTTTTTTTTCATTGCTTTTAGAGAAAGAGAAAGAGGGAAGGAGGAGAGGGGTGAGGGGAGAGAGAGAGAGAATGAGAGAGACACATTGATTGGCTGCCTTCTCGTACATGTCCCAACCAGGGATAGAATCTGCGACCTGGGTATGTTTTCAGTCTGGTCTTCTGCAAATCACCACTTCCAGTGGTCGTATATAGCCAAGGAATTTTGTGAAGGAATTTGAATCTGTTTATTTCTTGAAGCAATTTTCTTAAAGTCAGTGAATTGGAGGTAGAAACAAACATCTACTAGAAATCCTAATCGTTGTAACAGGAGCTTACAGAAGGAAGGAAGAATCAGCTGCCCCAACTCCTTGCTTTAACTTCCCCTGTCTGATGTTCCCTGGGGACCTGTCCAAGAGAGAGAAGTCATTCCAGGTCCTCATCAAGAAAGTCCTTTTTGGGTTGGATCACAATTTTCTTTGCTTTAATGGAACTCATTTTTAAAAAATGAAGCAAAGTTTATAAAAATCAAGAAGCTGGAAACCTTTACCCTAAATATTAACTTTCCTTACATTCTAAATAAGAAACTTGGATGCAGAATCTAATTTGTTGCCACACTCATGTATCCAATGTGAAACCCTTTGTGTGTGTGTGTGTGTGTGTGTGTGTGTGTATGACTTTTCTGGCTGGTACCACCTATATTTTGTGCATTTAGCTTTGTTTCTACTTCCATTTTCATAAATAATTTCAAAGAGTCACTCAAATTCCAACTTAACTTAGAAATAGGGAAATAAAGCATTTTTCATCGCAGACTTAGCCCTTTCAAATTGCAAATTAGAATCAAACCAGGTCTAGAAAATTTCCACAGGTGAAGGGATTTCAAGCAGTGTTAGCTGAGCCAGTCAGGTCTAATTTTAAGGTGTCTGAAACTGTGTGTATGTGTAGCGTTGTAATCAGGCTGACTCAGCCCTAACCTTCATAATACTTCTCTTGCCACTGGATTCATTTAGTTTTCTTCCTCATTTCTAAAAAGTTGTAGAAACTAAGTTAACAGACCAATATTCTTAAGCTAGTTTCAGTAAAACTCGTATTCTTGAGCATTATTGCATTGAGGGCGATGGTCCATGAATTCGCGTTTCGAGGATGAGGGCGTTGCTGATGCCAGGGTGTCACAGGAATAGTTCCCACCCCACACAGACTGATCTGTTGAAGTCCTAACCCGAGTCCCCCAGAGCATGGCCTTGTTTGGATATGGAGTTGTTGCAGAAACGATGAGTTAGGATGAGCTCATTCACGAGTACAGTAGGCCCCTGACCCAATATGATTGGCATACTTATCAAAGGGGAAACTTGAACATGGACACACACACACAGGGAGAAAACCATGTGAACTCGAAGGCAGGTATCAGCCAGGGAAGAGCAAATATTGCTAGCAAGCCACCAGAAGTGAGGAGAAAGGTACGGAACAGATTTTCCTTCACAGCCCTTCGATAAAATCAACCCTACTGGCACCATGATTTTTGGATATCTAGCCTCTGTTAAGCGTGAGACAGGAAGTTTCTATTGTTTTAAGCCGCCCAGCTTGTAATTCTTTGTTATGGCAATCGTAGGAAACCATCTACAGGGCAATGCCAGGCTCCCTTAACTGACCAGGAAGTGGGAGAAGGAAAGATGTGACGCCCAGTAAGAGGGCCGAGTTATGTTGCTGAATCTGTCCTCAATCCTGATAACAAGCTCCTTCCCCAGGAGCAATGCCACACGGACACGGCTGTGCAGGGGTCTCTACTTTGGAGACTCCTGGGTCTCTGTCCGCTGGCACGCTACATGCCACCAGCAAACTGGGTTGTTAGATATTTAAAATGGTGGCTGTTAGGGGTTCCCCGAGTCTCCGGAGAGACTGGGGAGCTCTGAAACCTTAGGGAACGGGGCATTGCGGTTGCTGGTGACTAAAAACCCTGGAGTAAGGGATGCGTGAGGCTTTTCCACCTGCTGAAAGCAGTTCTGTTTCATTCCTCTCTTTCCCTTACTCCTTTCTTGGCATTGAACTTGCATTTCTTGTTTTAGCTTGGAAAAATTAGCTATGGGATAAGAATTAATTAAGACTCTACATCTTCTGTTTCTTTTGTCCTTTTTTTTTATTTTATTTTTGAATTGCGTGATACTGAGAGTCTGAATAAATGTTATTTGGAATGTTGGTGGTTGCTTTTAAAAGGGATAAAATATTCAACTTCAATTTAAATAACTTTCCTTTAAAAATTAAGAAAGCCCATGATTTTTGTGGTGAATTCAGAAATAACTGACTCCAGTAACTTCAGTGGGGTTGAAAGATAGGTTTATTTCTCTTTCACAACTCTGCTTTCTTCTCTCACGGGATTGGAACATGAAGCTATCCACAACTATCAACCCCTCCCCTGCTAACAGCTCCTCAGAAAGCCCTTGCCTTCACTCTGATTGGACCAAGCTGGGCCTTGTGCCCATTTATGAGTCAATCACTGTGAAAATTCTTCACACTGGCTTGGGCCTACATTACATACATGTCTGGAGTTCCGATGGAGCATGGATGAAAGTCAGGAACTTTAAATCAGGGGTAGTGGTAGAATAGTGGGGAAATGATTCTGTTCTATGAAGTACAACATCAATTCATCAAAAAAAGTTTAATAAGACTATTCTGTGGGCGGTGCTATGCTAGGGACTTGGTATTAAGAATTAAGTAAGATATGCTTCTACTTTTAAGAGGTTTATAGTCTACTGGGGAGACAAATGTATAAGCTAATACATATTATATTTGTTTAATAAAATCATGAGTGAAGTGCTATATGAAACAGAGGAGGTTAATAATTAATATTATTTTTGTTTGGGGCATGGCAGGTCTAGGGGTAGGTAAAGATGTGTTTGAAAAGGCACCACAGAAGAAGTTGTTTGAATACTCCTTGAAAGATAAATAAAAATGAAGTAAAAAACAGAGGAAGGGAGAGCTATTTTAGTCGAGGAACAAAATATTTTCTACCAGTTACAGACAGTTGATACAGCTTTTGTGAGGCAACCGTGACAGTCAGTAAACTCAGGTGATGAGGTGTTCAAACTTATTCTCTAGTTGTTCATGTCTGTCCAATCCTTAGCTTTAGCTTCTGTTTTCTTTTCTTCTTCTTCTTTTTTTAATAAATAGAAACGTAGTCCAGCGTGGAGTCTGACAGATCTAATGTGTTTAAATGATAGGGAATTAACTCATTTAATCTGTACGACATCTCATGAACATATAGAAAATAATTTAAAATTTTACTGATATGATTTTATGAGTTCATGCTATTTCTGCGTCTTTGTATGAGACCATTTCTTTGTAAATACTCAAATTCACTGGAGTTTTGAAAGTTTAAAAGCACATGCCTATTAATGTTTTTATAATGTAGTAGTTAAGAACAGATGAGCTTATGTTTAAATCCTGGATCCCCACAGGCTTATTTATAGGATTATAAATGTCACATATACATATATTTATACCTAAATGAGCATGTTTTGCTATAGTTGATGTTTCTGCACATACTTCCATACAACGCATCCTTGGAAGTTCAGTTCTCTGGTCCTCTATTCTAATGTGATGGTGGTCACAACAGTATACACTCTTAGAATTTTCATGATTATTAAAGGAGACAATACGTGAAAAACACTTAGTAAAGTCTTTGACACAAAATAAATGTTCAATAAATGTAACTGTTAGAAGGATTGTTACAATAATAAAAGAGATATGATGTTTTAATAAACAAATTACTATTGAGAAGGATTAGCACAGACCCATTTTGACCAGAAAGCTGTTATTCAGAATCTAACTTGAAGATGGTTCAATCATGGGACTTTACTTTTTAAAAAGATTTTATTTGTTTGTTTTTAGAGAGATGGGGAGGGAGAGAGAAAGAGAGGGAGAGAGAAAGAGAGGGAGAGAAACATCAATGTGAGAGAGGAACATCAATCAGTTGCCTCTCATATGTGCTCCAACTGGGGACTGAACTTGCAACCTAGGCATGTGCCCTGACCGGGAATCAAACTGGCCACCCTTAGCTTTGCGGAATGATGCTCAACCAAGCCATATTGGTCAGGGGCGGACTTCATTTTTTTTTAAATCAATTCTTTTATTCATAGAGTATTGGTTTCTGGATTAGATGAACACAGGGTCCCAGTTAGTTTGAGATTGGGCAGAAACCTCAGGCTTATTCTTAGGGCTTCATTTTCCTCATCTGTAAAATGACATTAATGACTTCCGCTGCCTTCCAACTAAATAACTGCATCATTTGGATAACCCACAGAGTCTTTAGAAAGCTCTTCCTGCTCATCAGTCTATGATTACATCAAAAATGTTTTGTTATATGCAGTATACTCAGGCATTAAATCAGAAGATGAAAATGGTGATTCAGCAAATGTGTTATAGTTCCATTTTCTAATGATGCATTTTATGGGAGTATGTGCATTAAACATCAACTACAGCAAAACATGCCCATTTAGGTGTAAATATATGTATATGTGACATTTATAATCCTATAAATAAGCCTGTGGGTGTACAAGGAAAGCAAAATATGTTTAAATATTTATTTTCCCAGCCTAGGTCTAAAAAATTTCACTTTCAAGTTCTGTGAGCCTACCAGAAAAATGCTGGCCTAGACTAAAAACTTTGGAATGTGTCTTGGGAGTCAGTAGACTCCTGAAGATGCAGTGGGTCATGTCAGTGTAGTGGTCCTTTCAGGCTTCTGGAACCCAAAGTGAGGTTCATTTCCAGGTATGATTCTGATGGCATTACCTAGGCTGAAGGGATATGTTTCCTATAATACAAGATCAATCGAAGTGCTTACGCTAAGCTTCAGAAAAGGAGAGCCAAGCACAGTAAAAGGTAATGAGCTGGGGATTCTGAAAGGTCTTTTAGCTTAAATTCGTTTAAAGGTTGCTTAAAGGCAATTTCCGTTCTCAGTGGGACTGGGGATGCTCCAACTGAAGCAACTGTTCAGCTGTCCCAGCAGATGCGTTCATTTGGTTTTGAGCTGCTATAAATCATTGGCTAGACACAGTGGGCAAAAGGTTTGGACACCTCTAATGTACACTTTGATTAAAAAATGAATAAAAACAAAAACAAAAAAATAAGTTAAAGAAAAACCGAGTTTCCCAGAAACGTGTCTGAATTTAGCATCTTTTAGAGGAAACAATGCAGAAGCGCAATTCCCTGGAAGACTGTCCACCTTACGAAACTGCAGGTAGGCCTGTTTCTGCCATATGTGATGAAGGACTGTGAAGACGGCCATGGGGTAGGTACTAGGAAAATTCTAATTACCAGACGCACCCAGAGCAATAGGAATAGAATGTAACTAGTAAAGCATTTAGAAAAGAGCAGTGAATAATGGACACCCAGGATGAAGTCCTGAATCCTCCACTAATTTAAGTCAAAAATCTTGGCCAAATCACTTACGCTTTCTGAGCTATCTTGATAAAATGAAATGTACTGCATTTGTCTAGCTCATGCCACATTATTTTAACACTGAAATGATATAATGTGTTGAAGTAATTGTAAACTTCACCGGTTAATTCAAAATTTAAATCTTCCCTATCAGTACCTAAAATGCCACAATTAATACCTAGATAGAGGAAAAGACATCTTTCTTCAAATTCTTCCAATGTAGTTTGGACACAAATATCATACATAAATCAAGCAGAGAACAAGGAACAATGAATGATGGTGTCTTTTAAACGATATACACAGCAGCTATCAGTACTGAGTATGTTGATTAGACTTTATTTCCTCCTGTTCCAACCATTTCCTCTCTTGACTTTTGTTGGGCTGCGCTTCCAAAAGCTTCTTTTTTAAACGTTCCCCAAAGCTTTCTTCCAACCCTTTTTGTTATATCCTTTCTCACTGGATAGAGTCCATTACTTTCCCATCAGGGTGGATCTTCCAATGGTCTTCACAGACACCAGCTACCTGCAGCCAGCAACTCTTCTGATTGCCCACTGCTCATCCCTTGTTTTCCAGGCTGTACTAGTTACTAACCATTTCCTTTGCCTTGGGTGCCTTCTGCCCCACATTCCCAACTTACTTCCCAAAACTGGCACCTGCAAGTCTCCACCAACCTGTCAAGCATAATCAGTAAACCTGAACTCACTGTCTGCTCTGCACAAATTGGCTTTCTTCCCTTCAGTGCTTATTTTGGGGTATGGCATGCTGATATTTTTCATTCAGGCTCGAAAACTAAAGTTTATTTTTCTTTTTTAGTTGTCCCTTTTCATCCGCCACCCCAAATTGCTCTATCTTGTCATTTCCACTTCGTTAATACCTCTGGTACCACTCGCTTGTTCCGTTCTTATTTCCAGTACCTAAGTTGAGGGTGGTTTGCCTGAATCTTTCCACTATGCTTCCAGTTCCTCTTCCCTCCATTTCGCCATTCTAAACAATGTTTCCAAATCAACCCGATTACGTCATTTTTTATTTTTAAAAAACTTCAAGACTATTTCACTATTTAATAAAATCTCTAATCAAAGGGCTTCATGTTCTGAGCCCAGTAAATCGTCTCTTTCATATTTCCATCTATGACTCTATGCTATGATCAGATGCAGAGATTATATTCAGTTATGGAGAATCAGAAAAGACATCAAAAAAGTAGTATTTGATAAGTGTCTGGATTCCTGATATATGCCGATGTAAAATCCTGCACTTATTCCTCATATTGCTAATTTTAACACCAGATTAAGAACCCAAATCCACCCACCTGTGCTACTGTCCCCAATTTTCACACAGTGTAAGGGGATTACTCCCTATCTCAAAACTTCATATTGTTTAAAATTGGCTTACCACTCTCTGTCTGTCATCATAGGGATTTTTTTTTATACTTGTTATTCTACCCATTTGATTTCAAGCTCCTTGAAAATAGGGGCTTTATATTTTATTCTCTGTAGTATATTCATTCAATATTCATTGAACTGGAATATTCTAACTGATGTATATTATAAGTATATACTAAAAACCACCATCAATTCAGTGACCTGAACAAATTTTTCTGCATATAGATTTAGAAAAAACAATTGCTACTAATTGTGCTTTCTTGTCTAATGTATTTTAATGAAATATTTTTCTTCCATTGGAAAGTAAAATCAATGATTCCAGGAAAATTAACGTTGGCTAACATTTCTTTTTTGATTCAGGCTCTAGCTAGAGGAGACTTAGAAAGGGCTACCTGTTACAAACTCCTCTCTGAAAAACACATGGCAAGTTTCCAAGGTGATGATGTTTCTGTAGCCATTTCGACTCAGTTAATTTCACATACAATAATGGGTTCTACAATATTAATCTTTTTAAAAGCAGTCACTGTAAATGACATGGAAGTTAAATGAGACTAAGAGTGATGGTACTCCATCAGGATACAGGGTGAAGTTGGACGTCTTTGGAATATATCGCCATCCACTGAGGTCACTATAATTAAGATAAACTATCTTCTTTTTCCACAAGCTGGCCCTTGGTGACATCACCTGAACCATAATTTCATACTCAATGGACCTTAGGTATAAATTATTATGAATGTACATACAATTTTAATGTCCATTCCTTCTTCCAATAAAATTTTATTAAGTGGCCACAATGCTCTGAAGATTGCGTGAGCTAATCCTCTAGAGAAGAATTTTTCAAAATGTAATCTACCTGATACTTACTATTATAGATGGACTTTGACAAAAATTTTAAAAGAGATCCTTTGGCATAACAATGTTGGAAAATGTCTCTATCTACCTTTTAGAAATGTACATATAGATTGGCATATTAAAGCTTCAAGTAAGTCAAACAGTTAAGAAACATGCTTGACTTTGTTTAATCCAACTTCTCCCACACTCTTTGACTAGAAAAACTTTATGTACTCTCTCATGCCATTTTACTAGTTAGTTACCAACAGACAATCTTCTGGAAAATAAAGCCTCCACATGTAGTAATGTCTCAGTATAGCTTACAAAATCTCCATGATACCTGAAGGTAAGTCAATCCAATATACCATATTTTCTGCTTGCTCAGTTGAAAATGTGTCTTTAGTATGAGGTTATTTGAGAATGCCAATTCATGGGTAAACTCAGCGAATCACCACTTTGGGCCAATATATTTTGGGAAAATGAACAATTCAAGTGACTTTAAATGTATATTTGAGAGACTGCAACAGTCTGATAAGTCACTGGATATGAGTGAGTCATAAAAGAGACATGATGGCTCAGGTGATTTAGTTGTGTGGTACTTTATCAGAACCAAAAGAAACATCTCATACATATCCTCATAGTAAAAATATATGTTTAATCTATAAATATAATAATATAGAAAAAATTAAATCACACCCTGGTATTAAAGTAAAGGGCTTAGTAGAGATGCAATATATAATAGTCATTAAAATCAAAGCCAGATCGCCTAGCTTTAAACCCTAATCCTGCCTCCTCGTAGTTAAGTGCTTTGTGGAAGTTAACCACTTTCTCTGTTACAGTTTCTGCATCTTAAAAAATCAGAATGATAAGTAATTTACAAGACTTTTCTGATAATAAAATTTTTAAATGCATGCATCACACAGCACCTGACTTTTATAAGTGCTCAAAAAATCAGCTATATTTAAAATTAATATTTGAAAGATCTGATTCCTCCAACTTTGTTCTTTTTTTCTAAAGATTTCTCTGGCTATTTGGGATTTTTTGTGGTTTCATATAAATTTTTGGAATATTTGTTCTAGTTCTGTGAAATATGGCTTGGTATATAGATTGCTTTGGGTAGTATAGATGTTTTAATAATGTTAATTCTTCCTACCCATGAACACGGTATATATGCTTCTACTTATTTGTATCTTCTTCAGTTTCTTTCTTCAGTGTCTTATAGTTTTCTGAGTACAGGTCTTTTACATCCTTGGTTAAATTCATTTATAGGTTATTTTATTTTTTTGATGCAATTGTAAATGGGATTGTTTTCTTAGTTTCCCTTTCTGATAGTTCATTATTGATGTATAAAAATGCAACTGATTTCTGGATATTTTTTTGGTATCCTGCTACTCTACTAAATTCATTTATCAGTTTCAGTAGTTTTCTGATGGAATTGGTGGGGTTCTCTTTATGCAGTATCATGTCATCTGCAAATAATGACAGTTTTAGTTCTTCTTTTCTAATTTGGATGCCTTTTATTTCTTCTTCTTGTCTGATGGCTGTGGCTACGAGTTCCAGTACTAAGTTGAATAAGAGAGGTGAGAGGGAACATCTCTGTATTTTTTCCAATCTTAAGGGAAACAATTTTAGATTTTGCCCATTGAATATGATGTTGGCTGTGGGTTTGTCAGAAATGGCCTTTATTATAGTGAGGTATGTTCCCTCTACTCCCCCTTTGCTGAAAGTTTTTTATCACAAATCGGTGCTGGATTTTATCATATACTCTTTCTGAATCTATTTAAATTATCATGTGGTTTTTTATCTTTCGTTTTATGTGGTGTATCACACTTATTGATGTGCAGATATTGTGCCAATCTTGCATCCCTAGAATAAATCCCACTTGATCATGGTGTATGATCATTTTAATGTAATACATGATCCAGTTTGCTAATACTTTGTTAAGGATTTTTATCATCTATGTTCATCAGGGATATTGGCCTATAATTTTCTTACTTTGTAGTGTCTTTTTCTGGTTTTGAAAATAGGATAATGCTTGCCTCATAAAATGAGCTTGGGAGTCTTCCCTCCTCTTGAATTTTCTGGAATAGTCTGAGAAGGATAGATGTCTTTCTTTGAATATTTGCTAAACTTCACCTGTGAAGCCAATTGGTCAAGGAATCTTGTTTGTTGAGAGGTTTTTTCTAAATTATCACTTCAATTTCATTAGTTGTAATCTGTCTATTCAGATTTTCTGATTGTATGTTTCTAGGAATTTATCTATTTTGTCCAGATAGTTCAATTTTGTGGTATATAGTTGTAATATTTTCTTACAATCCTTTGTATTGCTTTGGTGTCAGTTGTTACGTCTTTCTTTTCCGATTTTATTTATTTGGGTCCTCTCTCTTATTTCCTAGATGAGTCTGGTTAAAGGTTTGTCAATCTATGTTTATCTTTTCAAAGAACCACCTCTTCGTTTCATTGATCTTTTGTATTGTCTTTTTTGACTTTATGCCATTTATTTCTGCTCTGATCTGCATTATTTCTTTTCTTCTATTCACTTGAGACTTTGTTGTTATTTTTCTAGTTCCTTAACTGTAAATTAGATTGCTTACTTGAAATTTCTCCTTCTTGAGGTATGACTGCATTTGCTATGTCCCATAGATTTTGGGTTGTTATGTTCTCATTTTCATTTGTTTCAAGGTGTCTGGTGTCTTGATTTCTTCCCTAATCTCACTGTTAACCCATTCGTTCATTGTTCAGTAACATGTTACTTAGCCTCCATGGCTTTGTGTGTTTTTTCAGTTTTTTGTTTTTGTTTTTGTGTGATTGATTTCTAGTTTCATACTTTTATGGTCAGAGAAGATGCTTGGTATGATTTCAATTTTCTAAAATTTATTGACACTTGTTTTGTGTCCTAACACGTAATCTGTCCTAGAAACTGTTCCATGTGCAATTGAAAAGAATGCATATTCTACTGCGTTGGGGTGAAATACTCTGGAGATATCAATTAAGTCCATTTCATCTTGTGTGTCATTTCAGTCCACTTTTTCCTTGTTAATTTGCTGTCTGGGAGATCTATCTGTTGATGTCTGTATTACTATGATTGTAGTACTGTCAATCTCTCCCTTTATGTCTATCAAAATTTGCTTTACATATTCAGGTGCTGCTATGATGGGTGCATACATGTTTACAAGGGTTACACCCTCTTGTTGGATAGCTCCTTGTATCATTATGTAGTGCTTGTCTTTGTCTCTTACTATAGCCCTGGTTTTAAAGTATAATTTGTCCACTAAAAGTATTGCTACCCCGGATTTTTCTTTTCTTTCCATTTTCATAAAATATCTTTTTCAACCCTTCATTTTTAGCCTGTGTGTATCTTTCATTTTGAGGTGGGTCGCTTGTAGACAGCATATATATGGATCTTATTTTCTTATCCATTGAGCTACCCTATGTCTTTTGATTAGAGCATTTAAGCCATTTACATTTAAAGTGCTTACCAATAGGTATGTATTTATTGCCACTCTATTCTTTTAACTATGTTCATCTGTTTTTTTTCTTCTTCTTAAAAAAGACCCTTTAACATTTGTTGTCTTATTTATTTGGTGATACCAAACTCCTTTAGCTTTTTCCTATCTGGGAAGCTCTTTATTTCTCTTCCATTCTGAATGATCGCTTTGCTGGGTATAGTCTTGGTTGTAGTTCCTTGCTTTTCATCATTTTGAGTATTTCATGCCAATCCCTTCCGACCTAAAATGTTTTTGTCGAAAAAGCAGTTGACAGTCTTATGGAAGCTCCCTTGTATGTACCTGTCTTTCTCTTGCTGTCTTTAGAGTCTCTCTTAGATTCTAACCTTTTAATTTTAATTATGATGTGTTTTGTTGTGGGCCTCTTCAACTTCATTTTCTTTGGGATTCTCTGTTGTTTCCTGGACTTGTATTTTTTTTTCCTTCACCAGTGTAGGGAACCGCTCCTCGCGGTTTAGGGAATTGTAGCCCCGGCCTGAGCATGACTGCCACCAGCATTCTGGTCGCGTCTGTCCTTAAGCCTCAACATAAGGCTGCACGAGAGACATAACTGAAAGCCACTCAGAGGGTTCCCATGGGCATTGGATTTAAAGAATGCTTATTATGCTTTAGAATTTGCTTTGCTTTCTTTATCTGTAGTATAATATAAAACATTTCTAAATAGAAATGTAGGAAACCTTGCACCTAATGCCAGCGTAGCGTCAAGATGTTTAATAAACCATGACACAGACTGGTCACTGTGTCCGCTGTACTCATACATGTAATCTGTTATTGTTAGCTGTAACCCTAATGCCTCCAAACTATTAATGATTCATGAATCTTGACCTTGTATCTCTCATGTGTATCCTCCTCAATAAAAGGCATGAGGGAAGAAGGTCTAATCGCTGTTCTCCTCTAGAGAGGCAGCCACCTTCCTTCCCCCAGACACAATAAAGTGTCCTGGGTAAAAGTTTGTTCCGCCATGGTCACGAAGCCTCTGCTGGACGGAGCAACTTCCAACCGAGCCTAGGGTGTGTGTGGCACCTCCGCCATACACCAGGTTAGAAAAGTTTTCAGTCACTATTTCTTCAAATAAGTTTTCAATCCCTTACTCATTCTCTTCTCCTCCTGGTACCCTTCTGATGTGGTATTGTTACACTTCATGTTGTCAGAAATGGCAACAAATTTTCAATTAAAAACTAATCTATTAGCTGCAGGTACCTGAAATCCTATGTTGAGACATATTCTGAGGTGTCTGGACTCAAAGCACCACGACTGATCAGTGCTGTGTGCTCTGATCATCGTACAAGGAACAGTGGGCACATTTTCCAGGAGTGTTCTCCAGTAGTCTAGACAAAGTTTCAAGAAGCTTACCACTGAATAGCTATAGTCTCAAGGCACCTAGTGCCAATATTGGACAGAGCCATTATGAAGCAAATTGCTTTCTCTCGGGTTATACATCTGCTCTGCTGAAATAATTAAATAAAAGTTCAATCCTTCTTCAATGTGTATTTCAGATATTGAAATAAATCTATTATATTCTTTTTTTTTAAATTTAAGTCAAATATCTGTTTCATTCAGTTGTTCCTCATAATCCCACTGCTGTTGCTGCTTAAAAATACTAAGGGCACCTTACTGCTACAGGGTCAGAACAATATCCCATTTATCTTTGCACCTCGAGCATCTAGAATATGCTGGATATAGTAATGAAAATTTGTTGAATCTGTAGGATATCTTATTTTGTTCAATCATGCACTTATATTTTGTTGCCTTTTTGATTTCTTTTTATACATTCTCTCTATGCTGTAGTAATATCTGGCACATATCTACTAACAAATTTACAAAGTCAGACTCATAGATACAGAGAACAGAATGATGGCTGCTAGAGGGGAGGAGGTTTGAGGGGACTGGGTGAAAAATGTGAAAGGATCGAGAAGTACAAATTGGCAGTTACAAAGTAGTCACAAAAATGCAACATACAGCATAGGAAATATAGTCAATAATACTGTAATAACTATGTATGCCCTGGCTGGTTTAGCTGGTTTAGCTCAGTGGATTGAGCGTCGGCCTGCGAGCTAAGTGTCGCTGGTTCGATCTTCCAGTCAGGGCACATCAGAGAAGGAAAACTCTGACTCCAAAAAACCTCCGCTGCCTTGCGGCATACCTCTTCAGGGGAAAGGCTAAGGGAGTAAACCCCGACAGAAAATCCGGAGCCGGTGTCCCTAAGGCGGTTTGACGTTGTAGTCAACACCGGCAACTCCTGCGGCGCACCTGAAGCCAAGCTGTATTGACTCCGTCTTTCCCTTGGATCCTTCAGCTGCGAAGAGAGGGGGGGTCTGCTGCATGGGCAACAGCAGACCCTCCATATCACCCTGCCCAGGCTCTGTAGCTTCAGCTTCACTGGAGAGGACACTCCAGCGTCATCGCAAGACGTCGATTCAACATGGGAGGAGACAGATACCGTGTCACTCCCGAGTCAGACTGCACAGCCATTCTCGGCGGTGCAGATAGACTCTTAAGAAGCTACACCATCGTCTCTCGAGACGGACGGCTGCCAACGAGAACTATGTATGGTGCCAGTGGGCACTGGAAATACCAGGGGAGCACTTTGTAAAGAATATGACTGTCTAACCACTATGCTGTACACTTGAATCTAATATCAAATAATATTGGATGCAAACTGCAATTCAAAATATTTAAAAATTAAAAAATACTTAGTGTCAGAAAGAAACATTTAGCTATGTAGATAATGATATCAGAGCAGTGCATACTTCCTATGTATGATACTGACATCTTATGTCTGTTAGTTTGAGTTACAAAAGCAGAGGCTTATATCATACACAGTTGCAACCACAATTTTATTTTCCCATTGCCTACAGAAGGCTAAGTACTGGTTTAGGTGATTTCACATATTTGATCTCATTTAGTTTAAGAAGGAATTTCTTGAATATTAAATTTCTGGCTATTGCTCAGCATATATTTTTGGTCTTATTATCTTTTCATTAAACATGACATATAAGCTTAAGTAAACTTATTCCCTTTTCACTGATTAGTTTCCCCATTTCTGAACTACAGAAAGAATCCGTGTCTCTCTCAGCATTGGTTTTCTACTGTACAGTGAGTGCACTACCTGGTGTATAGTAGGTGATCAGTAAAACTTCGCTAATTCAGTGGATGACAGAATAAATTCAAATGCTCAGCTCTCTCTTGAAGCCTTTGCTACTAATTCAACAGCAATCCCTTCTTGTTCTAATAACCTGTGGGAAAACTGTAGGTTTTAAAGAGTTACTTTGTTCTGAGAATTTCACTAGACATTTTGCATAGATTATATGTTTCTCAATCAGACCTCCTAAGGTAAAATTTCTTTCATTATATGCATGGCTCTCTATCCTCTACTCCTACTAAAAAAATTATTAGAAAATAATTTTTTTCTAAACACATTGAAAGTTGTGGGTCATAGTAAAAATGTATTACTTATACATTACAATTTTGCACAGCCAATTAAACAAAGCACTGCACAAATAGAAAATGCTATATTAATGCAGATGATATCCAAATTTCTGATGAACATTTCTGAAAATTACAAATATTTTATTCTACTGCCAGTGATGATGTTTTAGCATGATTAAATTTAAGAGACAAATGTAATTATTTGGGAGGAGTCGGTCGGTCGGCAGCCGTCCGTCTCGAGAGACAATGGTGTAGCTTCTTAAGAGTCTATCTGCACCGCCGAGAATGGCTGTGCAGTCCGACTCGGGAGTGACACGGTATCTGTCTCCCCCTGTGTTGAATCGACATCTTGCGATGACGCTGGAGTGTCCTCTCCAGTGAAGCTGAAGCTACAGAGCCTGGGCGGGGTGATATGGAGGGTCTGCTGTTGCCCATGCAGCAGACCCCCCCCCCCCCCTTCGCAGCTGAAGGGTCCAAGGGAAAGACGGAGTCAATACAGCTTGGCTTCAGGTGCGCCGCAGGAGTTGCCGGTGTTGACTACAACGTCAAACCGCCTTAGGGACTCCGGCTCCGGATTTTCTGTCGGGGTTTACTCCCTTAGCCTTTCCCCTGAAGAGGTATGCCGCAAGGCAGCGGAGGTTTTTTGGAGTCAGAGTTTTCCTTCTCTGATGTGCCCTGCCTGGAAGATCGAACCAGCGACACTTAGCTCGCAGGCCGACGCTCAATCCACTGAGCCAAACCAGCCAGTGCATTTGGGAGGAGTAGAGCTAAAATAAATTATTAACACTGATTTATAATATAGTTTATTCCCAGGACTATCGCCCATAAGTCTGTCTCAAAAGTATAATGCTTTTTGCATTATACAAATTATTTTTCACATCTTTTCATTATTTAAATATATTTACACACCTAAATGACTATAAAATTTATTTAAAATCATTAGGGGAAATTGATTGTTTCATTTTAATATTCATAAATGAATTTGTGAAGTTGTTACGTGCTGCATATATTATCCCATAATAAAACAAGCTTCTGAAAACTAAAGTTAATTTTTATTGGGGTAATTTCCTGGGATAATATTATTTAATAATAAAGCAATTATCACTTTTTTTCTTTTTAGAGATTACTAGCAGTTCTAATTCCTGCTTAGATTGTTGTTTGTTTATTTTTAATTGGATCCCAGAGTATCTTTTATATTAGAAGATATTGTTCTTTTCTCTAATCAGCCTTGTCTTTAATAGAAAAAGTCAGATTTCCTGCATATTGCCCCAACAAGATTTTAAGCAATTTTAATCCCATAATCAATAATTATTGTGCTATTTATAAACAGGGAGTCATGAAATAATAGAGCATATTGTATGTAGTACAAGACCATCCCACTTCCCACTATAGTTTCTTAGAATAAAGATGTTTAATATAGGTTATTTTAATTAAGCCAGAGCTTATGATTCTTGCAAGAATTACTAGTTACTTTTTACATAATCACTGATCTCAGAAGGGAAGAAACTGGACATCATAATATGATGAATTCTCAAAAGAAAGATATTTTGTTCATACAGTATAGGAGATGCCTCAGAGGCCCATAGGAGTTAAGGTGCCTCCTAGAATTAGCAACACAGTCGTCGTCGTCGTCGGCAGCCGTCCGTCTCGAGAGACGATGGTGTAGCTTCTTAAGAGTCTATCTGCACCGCCGAGAATGGCTGTGCAGTCCGACTCGGGAGTGACATGGTAGTATCTGTCTCCTCCCGTGTTGAATCGACATCTTGCGATGACGCTGAAGCTACAGAGCCTGGGCAGGGTAATATGGAGGGTCTGCTGTTGCCCATGCAGCAGACCCCCCCTCTCTTCGCAGCTGAAGGATCCAAGGGAAAGACGGAGTCGATACAGCTTGGCTTCAGGTGCGCCGCAGGAGTTGCCGGTGTTGACTACAACGTCAAACCGCCTTAGGGACTCCGGCTCCGGATTTTCTGTCGGGGTTTACTCCCTTAGCCTTTCCCCTGAAGAGGTATGCCGCAAGGCAGCGGAGGTTTTTTGGAGTCAGAGTTTTCCTTCTCTGATGTACCCTGACTGGAAGATCGAACCAGCGACACTTAGCTCGCAGGCCGACGCTCAATCCACTGAGCTAAACCAGCCAGGGCTAGCAACACAGTAAAGAACTAGTATCTCAAGGTACTGGTTTTAGGTTAAAGTTTTCTACTTAAATTTGTGAGGAGATACGCTTATTCCCTCCCATTTGTGTTCCTAGAGTGAGATGGAGCCTTCCAGTTCTTACGGAAGAATATTTGAATGACTGTTTCCTCCCTCCAACTCCCCACTTCCTCCTTTCCTTGTAGAAATCAATAGATCCAAGGAGGTAACTTTAGCAACGCGTTTATGAAATGCGTGAAACAACTCACTATGTTTCCCCCTGCCATACTCTGCAGCTCTGCTTTACAGTAATGCTGAGAACTATTCCATGTGGCTAATCAATTCTGTCAATTTGTTATTGAGGAGAGGAGGAATGTATGATCCAGGGACCTCACATTTCTGTTGTGTTTCCCAGTTTTTGTCACATCGTGACACATACATACGATCACGTTCTTTGGCATGGTGGGGTACGCAGAGGAGGCTGCTTGGCAATAATCAGAAAGAGAACTGACTGCCCTGAGTTTGAACCAATTCTTCTCAGGTACAAAGACAACCTCTCAGTGAATGCTTATTAAACATAATATAAGGCATTTTTGCTTTCTTTTTACTTTCTTCTTTATTTCTTTAACATAGTTGCTAAAGACTGGTAATCTTAAGGGAAAGGTACTCTGATTGCATGAACTCCAAAGACAGTAATAGGAACCTAGAATCCAGCCCATTAACACCAGTAGAGGCTAGTGTTACTTAATTGGTATTTTGATATGTCAATTGTAATTATTCTTACATATTCCTTGGAACGGAGTTTTATTAGGCAATTAGAGAAAGGTAGAACATTGCAAAAATCATAGAATTTTGTGAAATTAATGTGATAATGTTTGGTAAATAGTAACTGTAAAATAAACATTAATGACAATCTTTTAGTGAAGAGTGCAGTCGAGAAGCATTTTTATGACATATATTCAGTAGGTTATATTTAGTTCATTCTCAAAATCCTGTTATCAGGGGCTTCACAGACAGAAAGAAGCTGTTGAAGACTATATGCACACATATTATCATTCACGACCATTGGATTTGTTTGCCATATAGATAAAATTGATCTGATACAAATGCAGAAAAAATTACCACCGATTCATTTTCATTTCTTCTCTTATTAGATAGTATAGTGAAATAAATGAACAGAAATGTTATTTCCCTATATTAGGAACTCTTTATCAAATTCACTTTCTAATATTTCTTGTCCTGTCAACCTTCCCAATATACCCAAGGTCAAGTTCAATACATAAAGATGGCAAGACTGAAGATATTTTGGCAGATGACAAAAAAATATGCGATTGATACCCACTAAAATATTTGTTTTGCATTCTATTTCACCTTTTTAGAAGGAACATGCCTCAACATAATAAAGACCATATATGACAATTCCATGGCTCTTTGTTATACTTGACTTACATTATTACCACTCGCTATAACATTTGTTTCCCCTGTTCCCCAGGCATGATGTGATGACATACAGTGCTAAAGCACATAAAACGCAGGAACTAAGTAAAGGCAGATCTGCAGATTTGGTCTCCCAAGTAGGCAGATCTGCAGATTTGGTCTCCCAAGTTATTCCACTATATTCACTCGTTTATCTCTGGTTGTTTCAGCTGAAAAGATGCTCAATTTCTAATTGGTCTCTATAAGCAAATTGGATTTTTTTCTGTTAACATATGAAATCCCACATTCATCATTTTCTGCTCTGTTTTAATTTTTGGTTAAAGGGATGTGTTAAAAGTGACTATAACACTGTTTAGGTGGAACAGACTAATAAAATGACCATTGCATTTACTTTGCTTCATAGTTCATATGTATAGAAACTGCAGTGATAATAATGAGGTCCAAGGCCAAGTGAAAAATAATAATTTTGTGCTAGCCTTATGCTGGTCTGTTGACTTCTCTTTGTATTTTTGCTTTGACACCTAAACTCTTCATTATTCTAGTGGTGATGAGTAGGATTTATAATACTTTACTTTTATTATTGTTTGTAAGTTTTTGATCAGTTATCTAGATAAACTGAACAATGTAGACTTATAAGCCAAGCCTGGAAGTTAAGTTTGTACACATATTATTGAAAAAGTTGATTAAACTTTCTCTTATCTTTTTTAGTTGATATACTAACACACATATGCACACAAAACTTAAGCCATTATTCAAGCTTATACATTCTAACTAAATTTTTCATTTTTATATAGGTTTTTTTATACTGAAATCTTATTTTAGTAATTTTTATTAATGTATAGTTGTTCATTAAAGTTATATTAAAATGAAGGGTTTTGATTGAGTAAATAACTTCATCAAAGTATCATAAAGAGTATCCTGGCTAAACACTATTATCATTATTTTCATACAGGAACTGATACTTCAACACATCAACAGTTCATTTTGTTTTTCCAACTTATCTTCATCCACAATTTTACCTGAAAAATCATACACTTGTAAAATTTATTCTTCTCTTTAATTCACTAATAATAGACCAAGACTAAATGCCATTATGGTCAAAGACACAAAGGAAAAATATAGTCATTGACTGCTGAACATTTTCAGCTATTATCTTCAAAGGCACAAAAAGCAAAGAAAGTCAATATAAAGCAGTTATTTCACTGTGGTGTTTTAAAGGAGAGTGTATGGAAATTAATAATGTGAACACTATTATGTGTAGCAGTGGGTGGTAAAAGGTTCATCTTAAGAAATTTCTTAACCATAAACTCCTCCTTTGTTGTGCCTTCCAAAGGACTTATATAAAAGAAATACTCTTTTTTGGGGAACCTCAATTTGCCATTTTGCTGTCAAACAATAGCCATTAACAAAGAAAAGTTCAGATCTGATGTGTGACAATGTAATGACAGCTGTGAAGAAAGTACTCCTAAAACCTTACGTAGGTGTTAACTCAGTGGTGTTACTAGCCTGCATTTACACTTTGGTGATATATCCTTAGAACATATGTCCAGCATCAAAGACTATTCCCTGAGACATCCTTGGATCAACCTGAAGGTGGGTGACACATCTCGGGCTGAACAGATCTGTGAAGATGACATTTTCAGCAATAGGCAGAGCACTGAGATTTGAAGATGCGAGATGCGAAATCTCTGTTCTCATGCTCTCAATACTGAAAGGACACAGAAGGTGCTGAAATATCCCAAGTGTCATCATTTCCTGGTGAGACTGGCACATATGATTTTAGACACTCTGCTAAAACACTTCTCTTGATGGAATTATGTTGGTATTAACCAGTATATATAAATATAGACTTTCTCATGTAAAAATCCTATTTGTCTTTTTAAAATCCATGTATCTTCTGAAGTGCAAAAGAAGAAAGTTTTCTAGCCAAAACACATTAAAAAGTAGGTTGCAGGACTTCCGGCCAAGATGGAGGCCTAGACTGACACGCTCCATCTCCCTCCACAACTAAGAAGAAATACAACTACCTCAAAACTAGAGACAACCAGAAGTTCCAGAAAATAAATGGAAGTCCAACGTATGAAGTGGTGCTCGTCCAGACGGGTAGGAGGGGCGAAGCCGGGGAGGAGAGGTCAAGCGGTGCTGGCGGCGGCAGCAGCAGTGATGGCGGCGGGACAGCAATAAGCAGAGTTACCTGTATTTAAGGGGAGGCGAGAAGTGCCTGGGGAGCACCCCTGGCTGAGGATCAGACTTGTCAGCTTGCGATTCCAATGCCGGAGAAGGCAGACCCCCATTGCCTTGGACTGTGAGGCCCGGAGGGAGTGGGGACAGAGGAGGAGGCTCCCAGTCTCTCAGTGGAGAGTCAACGGCAGCAATCCATCTTAGACCCCCACCCCCACACAAAATGCCACAGTGTGGTGAGAAGGGTTACCCTGTAGTGAGGAGTGCAAGGGGCTCTGCCCCCTATAGTATAGGAGGTGTGACAGGCCTGCCCAGGAAGCAAAGATAAACACAATGCCATCAGGATGGCACAGATCATGATAGAGATCCCGGTGATGCAGCTGACCAGCCAGCAAATATCTAATCTAATGAAGTAGCAGATAGGAAATCTTTCTGAGGCACAGTTCAGAGTTTTGGTTATACGAATGCTTACAGACCTAACAGCAGATCTTAAGAAAGATGGGAAAGGAATGAAGGCTAGTCCTGCTGAAATGAACAAAATCACATACAAAACTAGTGGTGAGGGAAAGAAAACCAGGGATCAAATCAACAAATCGGAACATAGGGAAGGAACAGTCAACCACTGCAGAAAGAGGAAATAAAAAGTGAGGAAAATGAGGAGAGGCTCAGAAACCTATGGGACAGTTCTAAGTGGGCCAACATCAGAACCATAGGGTTGCCAGAAGGTGAAAAGAACTAGAAATTGAAAAATTATGTGAAAAAATAACGAAGCAGAACTTCCCTAACTTGGGGAAGGAGATAGACTTACAGGTCCAGGAAGCACAGAGAGTTCCCAATAAACTGGACCCAGGGAGAACCACACCAAGACACATTATAATCAAAATGTCAAAAATTAAGGATAAGGAGAGAATCTTAAAAGCAGCCAGAGAGAAGAAGAGAATTACGTACAAAGGGGTCCCAATAAGACTGTCAGCTGATTTCTCAAAAGAAACTCTGCAGGCAAGAAGGGACTGGCAAGAAATAGTCAAAGTGATGAAAAGCAAGAACCTACAACCATGACTACTCTACCCAGCGAAGCTGTCATTCATAATAGAAGGGCAGAGAAAGTGCTTCCAGGACAAAGTAAAACTCAAGGAGTTCATCAGATCCAAACCACTGTTATATGAGATGTTAAAGGGACTGGTTTAGGAGAAAGAGGATCAAAACTATGAACAATAAAATGAAAACTGTATCACGACAACCAACAACAGAAGCTAGAGAACCGAAACAAAGGCAGACTAAGTAGGCAACGATAGTGGGAAAAGAATTATAGGTATGGGGAACATTTTCAGGGGAGGTCAGCAGGGAGGGGGAAGAGGGGAAAGGGAGGGAGATGGTACAGGAATTAATAAGCATAGTAGGAGGGAGTGGAGTAGACAGGAAGATGTTGAGAAGAACTATATGCACAATCAATGGGCATGGACTAAGTGAGGGGGGACACCTAGAGAGAGGGGGGCCACTGGGTGGAGGGGAACAAAGGGAAGAGAAATTGGGACAACTGTAACAGCATAATCAATAAAGCATATATTTTTTTAAAAAGTAGGTTGCAGATAAATCAAGTAAAAGTTTGCAGAATTATCTTCTTTCTACCCTTTTACACAACTTTCCTTTCCTCAGGTTCATTTATGAGGCAAGCAACTTCCTTAAGATTTTGGCAGGAATTTTTCCCAAAAGTACTGTGAAGTTGAAAGAAACATGGGATTTGTAGATATTTCAAAAGTATCACTCACTTTCTGCCAGATCAAAAGTGCCTCTTTTCTTCCAATTTGATTTCCATTCAAATAGAATGAAGAACTGTAGGCCAGAACACTGCAGGCTGGTAGACCTGAGTCACCTTTTGGTAACCAATCCCTAAAAGCCTTGTGAATGTTACAGGTCCAAACTATTTAATGCTACCAAGTAAGGATGTTGTACTTAGTGTTATGCTTCGTGAGAAGAATACAAAATAACCCTGACAAAAAGGGCACAAGAATTTGAGTAGATGCAGTTGAATGCAATTTAAAGGGCAGGGGTGCCAGGGATGCCTATCACAGAACTCTGAGAGAACGCTAGGTTATAATCCATTTTGCAAGTGAGAGAAAAAAATTATTCCACCTTCAAGAGAGGAACGGCTCAGCACTGAATTCTCACAACTGAAGCCCTGAATGTGTAAGGGGATACAAACTCTAGCAGATACAGAAACAGAAGATAACCTTTTTTCCTGTTTCCTAGAACACATGGCCTGTGGGCAAGTGGAAGAACTATCCAGAGGCTGTGTTTCCCACCCCTTTTCTCCCGTCCAAACATCAGTGATGTGACTGGAATGAAGATCCAGAAAGTGACTCTCTGCTTTCAGAATTTAAAATCATCAACTTAAAACACCCTGATTTAATTTTTTTTCATGTTAGCATTTGGCCCGGGAATTCATTTATCATTATTTTATCAGACAAAGGTCTAATACTTGTTTACATTATGGTGTATAATTTCGTAGAGCAAAATCCCATGATTGTTAAACTTAAGAAACTAATTAGGTTGGTATAAGCTTAATAAAAAGTGGCTGTTATTTCTCTGCTCCCCAAATTACTTTCCCTTTTCCTAGAACAAGTAAAACACTCTCACAGTTGCCAGGAAAAAAAAATCTATGAATACAAAATTTCACAAAAAAATGTTGGGGTCTATATAAAGGTAGCAAAAATGTTCATACTCAGTCATGCCTCATAAAGTTCCTTTCACACAACTGAACTGCTTTGTATTTTTATATTCTTTGTAAACAGGACATAAAATGGCATAATAGTTCAATGAGTCCCATGCCTGAAATACATATCTCTATTAAATAAGCAAGTTTCATTTATTGGACCATTACAGGCTTCTGTGAACATTGGTTAAGGTAGGAAAGGTATAAACATTCTATATTGCTCCATTTCTCTATCTGATATAATGACCATGGAAATTTGAATTTTTGAGGTATAATATGAGGTGCTAAAGAATCTGTTCATGAATTATTTAAAATATTAAAAATGGAAAAAGATTTCTTACTATAGGGAATTAAAGTCGCAAAATTTCTCAATATTTTTTTTTACACTCTCCTCTCTTCTTGCATGTGGGTGTTTCTGGTGTTAAATTCTATATAACCCAGCAGGTAAACTAAGCATATGAATAGATTCCAGTAGAACAGAAACACCAAAGTAATACAAACAATTTAAATAACTTCATATATAAAAATTTTTTAAATCACAACCACTGTCATAAACCAAAATATAATATGTTTTCAGGACTTCCTTACTCTTATTTGATTTGGGGAATTACATAATTTGAAATCTATACACAGAAATATGATCTTAGTTCAATAATGCTTTAAGGATATCCCTGACCACGTTTGATTAAAAGGGAAGTAAAGAAATTAGCAAATAACTGTGATATTAAACTTATACACGCTCTCCTTTTCTATCTGTTTTTTCAGTCTTAGAGAGTATAAAATTTCCTGAATCTTTACTGGCCAAATTGATAAAATTTTCTGACTTTACTGACCACATACTACCTGTAGAATTATGAGAGTAAAAAGAGAAAATGGTTCATATTAGCTAGCTCAGAGTTAGAACAGGCATTAGAGAAAATGGGGGGTTCAGGCTGCCCAAGAATAAGTGAACTAAGTGATGAATGCACAGTCATGGTAATTTTGGACACTATGCATTTAGTGTGTTTCTAATAATAATGATTTAAAAAATTTTCTCCAACATTAAGCAGCAATTTGAGGATATGTCCAGTGTTCTGAACGGAGTTGTTTTACTAGAAAACCTGTTAATAAGATAAGTGTGCTAGCAATTGGGGGCAACTGGTGAGAAAACAGTTAAGACAATCAAGCTCGTGGTTCCATTAGGGTAGGGAAGAGATTCCAAGAAGAGGTATGCAGACTAAGGAAATCAGATCAAAAGATTGAAAATCTCTATGAGAGCAGAAAGCAGATGCAATAAAAACAAGATGATGACAACCTTAGACTGATGCAGCCAGTATTCAAAGAGTAAATATTGTTATATAGATGAGATCTGTCCAGGAAAAGTCCAGCCATTGTTAACATAACGAGAATGGTTTGCACGACATCGATGTAATCTGGCAGCCAAGGAGAGTGGACTGGAATGGACATGTGCGAACAATGATGACTTCACTGTACTAGTTAGTGGGAGTGGTAGATGCCATTGAGTGAGCATGTGTGTTGTGTGGCCTCACATTCAAAATGACTGAGTGAGAAGCGCAACAAATCTGCATCAGATTTTGCATGAAGCTTGAACATTCCTCCGCAGATACTTTGGATGATTCAGAAGCCCATAGCTATGGGCAACTGGTGATTGGCAGCTTCATCATGACAATGCGCCCACTCATGCATCATGTCTCATGCTGAGATTTCTGGTGAAACATCAAAGCACCCAGGTGACTCAGCCCCCCTACAGCCCAGATTTGGCACTCTGTGACTTCTGGCTTTTCTCAAAACTAAAGTCACCTTTGAAAGGGAAGAGATTTCAGACTGTTGATAAGATTCAAAAAATATGATGGGGCAGCTGATGGTGACTGGGAAAGCTGTGTGAGGTCCCAAGGTGCCAACTTTGAAGGGGACTGAAGCATCATTGTTCTATGTACAGTGTTTCTTATATCCTGTATCTTTTTCTATAAATGTCTCTATTTTTCATATTACATGGCTAGATTCCTTTTGGACAGACCTGGAATTTCTCAGGTGGAGATTTCTAGGTCCTGAAGTTTCCAGGATGTGTCCCTGGAAAGAGGCAGCTGAAGCAGTCTCAATGAGGCCATTGTTGAAGTAAAAATAAATCCAGGATGAGCCAGTTACATGAACAGTATACCGTCTCATAATTATGATAGTTTTGATAGAGGTGAAAGCTGTGCATTGTGCTTCTAAGTGAATTAGGCCAAGTGACTCAAAGGAGAGTAGCTGACTTCAGATTTTCTGTCATTTCTCTATGCAACTGATATTTGACCTTCCCCACATGACTCATTCTGCGTGGCAGTCATTTATGCTATTTGTCCAATATTTCTAACTCTCTTCCCTGCATGCACATAACAGGATTGTACATCCTGACCCTCTTGAAAACCAAGATAGCAGATTTTAGATGCACTTAAACTGTTATTGTTTCTATTAATTATAATAATGGTAATGGCAGATACTTTTTACCAAATGCTTGCTTACAAGGCCTGCACTGAGTAAGCAATTGAAGTGTATCATTTTATGTAAACCTCACAACAACTAGTTCTTATTATCTCTGACACAGGTGAGAAAATGAAGGCGTGTAATATTTATAACTTGAAAGTAGTGGAGCTATTTTGAACCTAGGCATTCTGATAATGAAGAATATTAGGATTAAAAAGAGCTGTGACAATGAATTTTATGTGTTAACATGACTAAGCCGTGGGTGCTTAGATATCCAGTTAAACAATATTTCTGGGTGCCTGTGAAGATGTTCTGTATGTGATCAGCATTCCCATCTGTCGACTGAGTAAATCTGCACATTGAGTAAAGCAGATTGCCCTCCTCAGGATGGGGGGGGGGGGGGTGCATCATCATCTGATCCCTTACGGGCCTGAACAGAACGAAAAGGTGGAATAAGACAGAATTCGCTCTCTCTCTGCTTTACTGTCTCTGAGATGGGACATTATTTTTCCTTTGCACTTGGACTGAACCTTACACCATTTGTTCTCTTGGATATCATACCTTCTAACTCAGACAGGAACTTCCACCACCAACTCTACTCGGTCTCCAGCTTGCTCACTGCAGGTAAGGGAATTTCTCAGCCTCTGATGTCATGTGAGCCTGTTCTTGATAATAAACTTATTCATATCTTATTGGTTCTATGTCTCTACAAAATTTATAAAACAAGGGGGTAACAAAATTTGGGTAGCTTTATTATCCCCAATATAGACTTCTATCCCTTCCTATTCTCCTACTTTTTTCCTACCTTCCATCAAATTCTAAGAACACCTTCACCTCTTCTATTGCGTTTCCGATACATCTATCAGTGGATACTCAGTGGGTGCTAATGAAGTAAGACCCTAATTTAATAAAAATGCTTGAGATTTACTTTTTCTCCAGCTTTAATGTAACATAGCCTCTAGGTTTCTAGGAAGTTTCTCAGAGTACACAGGGATCTCATGTGGCTGACTCATCTATACACCTACCTAAAAACAGCAATCTACACTAAATAAAATAATCTCACTTCTGGCAATTCAATATTGAAAAACTCATTGCAATGTCCTTATAAATAATTCCAAATAAGGAACATGAAAAATAAATATGCATTTATATCCACTGTTCTATTATAGAAAAATATTGAAAAAATATCTAATTTTCTTTCTTTTTTTTTTCTTGGTGTTGAGTCGTATGAGTTCTTTATATATTTTGGAGATCAATCCCTTGTCTGAGATATCATTGGCAAATATTTTTTCCCATATGGTTGGTTTCCTTTTCATCTTGCTGATGTTTTCTTTAGCTGAGCAGAAAACTTTTTAGTTTGATGTAGTCGCATTTGTTTATTCTTTATTTCCCTTGCCTTAGGAGATGTATCAGTGAAAATGTTGCTACGTGGGATATCTGAAATTTTCCTGCCTATTTTTTCCTCTAGGACTTTTATGGTGTCACGGTTTACATTTAAGTCTTTGATCCATTTTGAGTTTATTCTGGTGTATGGTGTAAGTTGGTGGTCTAGTTTCATTTTTTTGCATGTCCCTGTCCAGTTCTCCCAACACCATCTGTTGAAGAGGCTTTTTCACTCCATTTGATGTTCCTTCCCCCTTTGTCAAATATTAGTTGACCATATGAACCTGGGTTTATTTCTGGGCTCTCTATTCTGTTCCATTGATCTATATGTCTGTTCTTATGCCAGTACCAGACTGTTATGTTTACCCTGGCCTTGTAGTATAGTTTGATATCAGGTATTGTGATTCCTCCTACTGTGTTTTTCTTCCTCAAAATTGCTGTGGCTATTTGGGCTCTTTTTTGGTTCCATATAAATTTTTGAAGTATTTGTTCTAGGTCTGTAAAAAATGTTATTGGTATTTTAATAAGGATTGCATTGAATCCATAAATTGCTTTGGGTAGTATGGACATTTTAATGATGTTGATTCTTCTCATCCATGAGCATGGTATATGCTTCCATTTATTTGTATCTTCCTTAATTTCTTCAGTGTTATGTAGTTTTCTGAGTACAGGTCTTTTACCTCCTTGGTTAAGTTTATTCCTAGGTACTTTATTTTTCTTGTTGCTATGGTAAATGGGATTTTTCTTTTAGTTTCTATCTCTGAGATTTTACTGTTGGTGTACAGAAATGCCTTCGATTTCTGAATATTGACTTTGTACCCTGCTATTTTGCCAAATTCACTTATTATGTTGAGTAGTTTTTTTGTGGTGTCTATAGGGTTTTCTATATACACTATCATGTCATCTGCAAATAATGACAGTTTTAATTCCTCTTTTCCAATTTCGATGCCTTTTATTTCTCTTTCTTGTCTGATTGCTGTGGCTAGAACTTCCAAGACTATGTTGAATAGGAGTGGAGAGAGTGGACAGCCTTGTCTTGTTCCTGACCTCAGGGGGAATGCTCTCAGTTTTTGCACATCGAGTATGATGTTGGCTTCAGGTTTCTCATATATGGCCTTTATTATGTTGAGGTATGCCCCCTCTATTATCTAATTTTCTTAATAATGTCCATCTCTGCTTATATTCTAATCACTCACACTTATTTGCAACCAAGTAAACATTTTTAGAGCCCTGTCAATACATTTTAAATTAAATACTCAAATTAAGCACTATTATTGTATACTATATTTTACTGATGTAAACATTAAATAAAAGTAGTAGTTAAATAAAATATATCAAAACATAAAAGCAAGATGAGTGCTTTTTAAAAGTTGTTTCCTAGTCTTGTGCATTAGAAATAGAAATAAAACAAATGATAAAACTTAGCTTAATGTTTATTTTACACTTACTAGAACAACATAATCGGTATGTGTTTATGGAATTTTTGAGCCAGGATGTATTACATAGAAATAAATTGCCTCTCACGGGGTTTCACTCTAGAATACAGAAATACCCAATTTAATTGCACTTCACTTTATCGCGCTTAGCAGATAATGCGCTTTCTCCTGCCAACTGAAGTGCTGTGGCAACCCCGAGGAGAGCAAGTACATCAGTGCCATTTCTTCAACAGCATTTCCTCACTTCCGGTCTCTGTGTCACATTTTGGTAACAGTCACAATATTCAAACTTTCCCACGATTATTATATCTTTACGGTGATCTGTGATCAGTGACCTTTAATGTTACCATTATGATTGTTGTGGGGCATCACGAACCAACCCCATATATGTCCGAGGAGACTGATGCTGTTTTCATGCCTGACAACACATTCGTTCTGCAGCCCATAGATGAAGGAGCAATCTTCGAATTTCAAGTGTTATATAAGGAATACATTTTGTATGGCTATATTGCTGCCACAGATAGAATCCACTAATAGATCTGGTCAAAAAAATTGAAAACTTTCTGGAGAAGAGTCACCATTCTAGATGCCATTAAAACATTTCAGTTTCATGTGAAGAGGTCAAAATATCAACATTAACAAGAGTTCAGAAGAAGCTGATTCCAACCCTCATGGATGATTTTTGGGGGTTCAAACCTTCAGTGGAGCAAGTAACTGCAGATGCGATGAAAATAGCAAGAGAACTAGAATTAGAAGTGGAGCCTGAAGATGTGAGCAAATTGCTACAATCTCATGACAAAACTTTAAAGGATGATGAGTTGCTTCTCATGGATGAGCAAAAATAAGTGGTTTCTTGAGGATGGAATTTACTTCTGGTGAAGACACCGTGAAGCTTGTTGAAGTGAAAACAATGGCTTCAGAATATTACATAACTGAATTGATAAAGCAGTGTTAGGGTTTGAGAGAACTGATTCCAATTTTGAAAGAAATTCTACTCTGGGTAAATTCTAACAGATAGACTCGCATGGTACAGAAAAATCGCTACTGAAAGGAAAAGTCAATTGATGCAGCAAATGTCATTGTTGCCTTATGTTAAGAAATTGCCACCGCCACCCCGAATTCAGCCGTCACCACCCTGCTCAGTCAGCGGCCATCGACACTAAGGCAAAACCCTCCACCAGCAAAAACGTCACGACTTGCTAAAGGCTCAGATGATTATTAGCACCTTTTTAGCAATAAAGTATCTTTTAATTAAGGTATATACAACACTGTTTTATAGACAGAATGCTATGGTACACTTTAGAGACTAAAAACAGTGTAAATATAACTTTTATATTTACTAGGAAACCGAAAAATTTGTGTGACTTGCTTAATTGTGATATTTGCCTTACTGCCATGGTCTGGAACCAAAGCCTCAATACCTCAGCAGTATGCCTGTAAAAGTTCCTCTTTATTAGAAGCAATAAGGAACTGCGGGCTAAAGTGAGATCACTTTTCATCTTTTACAAATCTTAAGGGACTGTATTTCTAAGACCTTCAACTGTAACTGATTGATGTGATGTGACAAATTACAAGTAGTTTTTAATGGGTGGATTTGGACATGTTGGGAATTGCATTTTTCTTTGCCTTATTCATTTTCCTTCCTGACAATGCTTTCCGACATTCGGATTCTGCTACCCAGCACACTGTGGGTGTTGGAGGTACATAATTAAATTTATCTTGAGGATTTTTTTTTTTTTGCATAAAAAGCTAATATGAAGCTCCATAAATCTCCCTCAGATGTGCAAATACATGAAGAGCACTCAAGAGGAGAAGCATAATTGAATAACAACCTTGAAGTGCACACCATACCACGGTTCTTACCTGGTCACATAGATCTCCCTGAGTAAGCATTAGAGAAATATTTTGCAAGCTGATCCAACAGCAGAGGCTGCAGAAAAGGGAAAAAAAATCCTTCACTTAATTTTCAGTTTTTCGATCTACTTTATTCTGTATGAAATGTTACTACCTGATTTTTTTTCTATCCATTGTAAAATGACAGTTATTGAAATATCATCATTTTATGAATATCTGTATGTGTATATACAAACTCACACAAATAGATATACATATATAATTGGAAAGGGTGGAAACAATAAAAACGGTAAACTAAAGTTTATTCATTCACATGCTCATTCAAGTATAATAATACGTATTAAATACATATTATGTGTCAAACAGTGTACTAAGTGCTATGGAAATAATTCTTTAAACCTCAGTTTACATTCTAAGGAGTAGGAAGAAGACTCTTAAATAAAGAAACATACACAAATGTTTAATTATCATTATCCGAAGTGCACCACAGAAGCACTATGTGCTGTGAGAATATATACTGAAGGCTCAGAACTAGTTATATATGAGGGACGATGTTGAGAATAGGTAGACTTAACTATGAAACTGACATGTAAGTTGCAACCTGGAGCATGAATTACAAGGTAGGGGGAATTACCAAGCCATATCCATCAAAATATGTGCATTCCTTGGATTATAAATTTAGGAATCTCTGAAGGATATGCCTCAATGGAAAAGACTGTATAATAAATGAAAGGCATCAAGTCTGTAAATATTTAGCAATACCCCGACCACCGGTACAAATGAAATATTATTCTGCAACTAAAGACTGAGATCTAAATATGATTTAAAAAAAAACAAAAACATTTATTTTTAGAGAGAGGGGAAGGGAGGGAGAAAGAGAGGGAGAAAAACATCAATGTGTGGTTGCCTCTCAAACGCCCCCAACTAGGGACCTGGCCTGCAACCCAGGCACATGACCTGACTGGGAATCAAGCCAGCAACCTTTGGTTCATAGGCCAGTATTCAATCAAAAAATGATTTTGAGAAGAAAATTGTTTATTGCTTCTATTTTTCTGTTGCACCTCTTATTTTTTCCATAAATCCTTTTGCAATTTTGACCCCCAAAAGTCCTGAAAAAGGATTATGAAATAGTGAAAGAAGCAGTATTTGAACAAAAGGCAAATAATAAACAGCAGACCAGACTATTGTACATTTGTTGCGGACTATAAATCTCTCTTGACAAATTCTGGCATGCAAAAAATGAAACTTATGCCTCCTGATGCTACATCAATTGGGTCCCACTCAGTGCAAAGGCATGGACTGAGGACAAGGTTTCTGTTCTCAAGCATCAGCCCACAGAGCTGACAGTGAAATTCTGCTGTCCCTGCCTGCCTGCACCCATGAGTTCTAGTGGTGGTTCTCTGGCTCCTGAGCTATTCCTGGGAGACAGACATATGCTTGTAGTCCCATTTGCCTGATCCACCTACAATACCACCACTTCCATCTTGGAGCCTTACCTCCTAGGTGGTGTAGCTGGGAAGCACAGCACAGCTCCCTTGTTCTTTCCAGACCTACACAGAGAACAATAATGAGATAGTATGTCAACCATATCAGATTAGCAAAAATTAAATAAAATAAATCTGATATCAAGATTTGGTACAAAGGAGACAAGAATTTTTTGTAAAAGTGCTGAGGAATTGATGTATTGGTAAAACCACTTTGGAAAACAATTTTGCAATATCTAATAAAAGTGGAAATGCACAAGGATAAAATCCTTCGAGGGTATTCATACATATAAAAGGATATGCATTGTAACATTATCTGTAATCTAAAGAATCAGAAACAATCCAACACAAATGTTCATTCACAATTCAAATATAAAATTGAATTTTGGTATATACAACAAGTCTAGAAAGCAATATTAGTGAAAGAAAGCAATGGCAGATGGATAAAGTATAATAATATGTCTGTAAATTAAAAACAAAAATTCTCTACTGTACATACACATACATAAAAATACAAAAATCTTTAAAGGTATATAACATATTTAAGATCTTAGTTTATTCTCTCAAGTGAGTAGAAGAGAATACAGAAGGAAACAAACAGAACTTAAGCTTGATCTAAAATTTTCTATATTCAAAGCATTTTACCTAAAGAGAAAAAAAAAATGACTGTTTATAATTGCCACGCTAGGTAACAGAATGCAGGGTAACTGCTCCATACATTTTTGTACTTCAAAAAGCTCTTCAAAATAAAATAACTATTGTCAAGATGTCAGTTCTCCCTAGATTGATCTATAGATTCAGTGCAATCCCAATAAAAATCCCACCACATTATTTATGGATATTGACAAACTGATTCTGAAGTTTATACGGAGAGTCAAAAGATCCATAATATCCAATACAATACTGAAGGAGAAGAACAAAGCTCGAAGACTGATGATACCTGACTTTACAACTTGCTATAAAACTAAAGTAATCAAGAAAGTGTGCTTGGTGAAAGAACAGACAAACAGATCGATGGAACAGAATACGTACAGCCCAGAATAGACCCCCATAAATAAAACTGACTGATATATGACAAATGATCAAAGGCAGTACAATGGAACAATAATAGTCCCTTCAACAAATGGTGCTAGAACAACTAAACATTTACATGCATAAAAAAAAAAAAATCTAGACAGAGACCTTACACCAGATACAAAAATTAAATTGGAATGGATCACATATCTTAATATAAAACACAAAACTATAAAACTACTAGAAGATAACACAGAAGAAAACCTGAAGACCTTGGGTATGGAGAAGCCTTTTTAGATACAACCTTTAAGACAGAGTCCATGAAAGAAATAACTGATAAACTGAACTTTATTCAACTTAAAAACTTCTGCCATGCAAAAGACCATGTCAAGAGAATGAAAAAACAAGTCATAAAGAAGAAGAAAATATTTGCAAAAGATAAGTCTAATAAAAGACTTATCCAAAAATGCAAAAAGACCTTCTAAAACTCAAAAATAAGAAAACAAACAACCGTACTAAAAAGTGGGCCGAAGACCTTAACAGACACCTCACCAAAGAAGATATGCGGATGAAAAATAAGCATATGAAAGGATGCTCCAGTCACTGATCAGAGAAATGCAAATTAAAACCACAATGAGATATCACCTCATGCCTGTCAGAATGGCCATCATCAGTACATCAACAAACAAGTTGGTGAGGATGTAAAGAAAAGGGAACTCTCACGCATTGGTGGTGGCAATGCAGACTGGTGCAGCCACTGTGGAAAACAGTATGGAGGTTCCCGCAAAAAATTAAAAATGGAACTGCCTTATGATGCAGAGATTCCACTTCTGGGAATATATCTGAGGAAACCCAAAATATTAATTCGAAAGAATATAGGCACCCCTATGCTCATTGCAGCATTAGTTACAATAGCCAAGATTTGGAAGCAGCCCAAGTGCCCAACAGTAGATGAGTGGGTACAAAGCTATGGTACACTTATACGAAGGAATACTATGTGGCCATAAAAAAGAAGAAAATCTTATTTTTGTGTGTGACACATTAATGGGCCTGCAGAACATTATGCTAAGTAAAACAAGCTAGTCAGAGAACACACAAATGCCATATGATTTCCCCTATAGGTGGAATCTCATGAACAAACTAACACACAAAATAGAAACAGGCTCAAAGATACATAGAACAGACTGACAGCTGTCAGAGAGGAGGAGGGCTGGGGGGCTGGGTGAGAAAAGTGAAGGGATTCAGAAATAAAGAGACATACAGATGACGGTGTGAGGACCGCCAGAGGGAAAGGGAGTGGGGGGCAGGGGGGAGGGCTAAGGGGGAATAAATGGCAGCAGAAAGAGACTTGGGTTTGCGTGGTGAGTGCACATGCAGCACGCAGATGACATGCCATAGAGCTGCACACTTGAAACCTGTGACACTAACCAGTGTCACCCAAATAAATTGAATTAAAAAAAAAAAGACCCTGCAGATGGTATGGCATCAGAAAAATCAAAGTATAACAGCAGTCAGATACCACTGCACGCCCATTCGAATGGCCAGATCTGGAACACTGACAAAACCAAATGCTGGGCAGGATGTGGGGCAGCAGAAACTCTTACTCATTGCTGGTGGGAATGCACAATGGTACAGCCACTTAGGAAAACAGTTTGGTGGTTTCTTATGTAATTAAACCTATTCTCACCACATGATCCAACAACTGGTAATTTACCCAAGGAGATAAAAACTTATTTCTACACAAAAACCTGCACATGTGTGTTTATAACTTCTTTATCCATAACTGCCCAAACTTGGAAGCAACCAAGATGTCCTTCAGTAGCAAATACATAAATACACTGTGGCCCATGTCAATAATAGCATATTATTCAATGTTAAATTTTTAAAAAATGAGCTATCAAGACACAGAGGAAACTTACATGCCTATTTCTAAGTGAAAGAAGCCAATCTGAAAGGCTACATACTGTACAGTTCCTACTAGGACATTCTGGAAAAGGCAAAGCTATGCGAACAGTAAAAAGATCTGTAATTTCCAGGGTTTGGGCCAGGGGAGGGTTGAGCAAACAGGTGGAACCCAGAGGATTTTTAGGGCAGTGGAAACACTCTGCATGTTACTATAATAGTATATATATGTCATTCTACATTTGCCCAAACCTATACCATGTACAACACCAAGAGGAAACTCTAACGCAAACTATGGACTTTGGGTGATAATGACATATTTATGTAAGTTCATCAGTTGTTAACAAATGTATCACTCTGGTTGGAGATGATAATCAGGGAGACTTTGCATGTGTGGGATACTATGGGTAAGTGAGAAATCTCTATACTTTCCTTTTAATTTTGTTAATTAGTGTTTGAACCTAAACACTCTATTAAAAAATAAAAATGGGTAATTTTTATCATATTAATAAAACAATGTTTCCTTTTTACCTTAAAAATGAGAAGATATATGAAATTTTACTAATTTAGTTTCAAAGTACAAATTGGCTGGAGCTTCATATTAATTGCCTCTTCTCTGCAAAACACTATCTCCTGTTCAGTGTCTGGTTTTCTAGAATCTTCTGGTTCCAACTCTCCTCTCACAATTAATGTCTTTTCCATTCTGTATTCTTCCATTTTATCACTATTGCAGATAAAGTAATAAATAGACAATATGAATAAAGTTGATCTAAATAATTGAGTGGCTCCTGGAAATCAGCAATAACTATTGCATTTACTAGTATTTATTTATATCCCATCTTACTTGCCATAAGTTTTGAGAAGCCTCAGAGGAAAAGACAAATGCAAAATGTACACTAGAAATAGAAAAACGGGTACAGGAAAAAGAGAAGACAAACACAAACAAAATCAGCTACAGTTCAGTTTTGACTCTGAATTTCTAGTAGATAAATCAAAAGGAAAAACATGGGCAGTTAAATAGTTTATAGAAAGAAACATATCTCCATTTCTCATCAAGACAAAGACTTTTTGATCAAGTAATTTTATAAGAAATTTCCCAGGTGGTCCTTAATATAATGGATACTAATAGATGTAATAGGTATAATTTCTCTTCATTCTCTCATGTAGGAAACTTAAAAAATCTCAGTTTATAAATTAGAGATGCAAGCCAGGAAGGTTAATCCTGAGTGGAACTAAACTAATGTGGTTCAGCTATTTCTGCCCCGGATAGCCTGAATGCTTTAATTGAATGTCAAATCTCCCTCTCTGTCAGTTCTTACATGTATAGTGACTGAACTACCCATATTAGATGACAATGAATTTAGCAGATTATCTTTAAGATATTAAAAAGATATTAGAATAAGGAGAAACAAATATTGAGAAATTATTTCTCAAACTTCTCATCAGGCTTTGGCACATATTTCTGCAGAAAATGCCTGGCCTACAAGCTGAGCGGGCCAGTGGCAGCAGAGGCGTAGGCTGCACTCTGCTCCCTAAGGCCTCAGCCCAGAGTAAGGGGTAACATCGTAATACATCTACCTAGAGGGGGCTCCCTGCCAGTGACAGACCTCTTAGATGGCCCATGTACCACTCATTCCTAACCCTCATCCTCTTTGCCACCTACATGAAAGAGGACGAAAAAACTAAAAAAGATTCCTTGCTATTGAAATCAGCCCAATTTCCTAGATTTCTATAGCAAATGTCAAAAGATTTTTGTAGCATTCACCTGAACGTTTATCTTTGTATGTGCACTCCCTGATTCAGAAAGCAAGGAACATCTCACAGCTCTGTAAACCTTCCCTGTAGCTAGAGAGAGCCATGTGACTCAGTGACTTCCTCTGCTACATGCGGACATGATGAGTGAAAGGGAGGCAGCTGTGCCGCAACCACAAAGGAAGTCAACGGGAAATGCACCCTCACCAGCTCCGCTGCTGCTCAGCTGCCAAAGCCAGGACCTGCCTCCCCCCCTCCTTTTCTGCACTGTAAGAAAAATAAGCCATTTTGTTTATGCCGCTGCAAGTCGGGTTTCCTAGTCTGACACCCAACATCCCTTGCTGATAGAGTTCCGTAATAACCAAACAAGCAGCAGCGGCAACAATGAGCTCACGCCAAGTCCACAGAGCTAGCTATACAGCTCTTTTAATTCTGACATCGCAGATACTCGACTCCCAGCACGCTCTCACGAAAGCCTGTTAAAAGTCTATTTTCAATAATTAATTTGTTTCTTTGATGGCCAGGTTTTGCTAGAGAGCATTCACCAATTTTGGGCGGAGGTTGTTTGTATGCTTTCTGTGCAACATCATTAGTCACTGATGAGTCATTAGCTCCAAATCATGCATCAAACACCTATTAGCCTCTTCTCTAAAGATCCCTCTACCATTATCTATTTTTCTTTCTCAGGTTAAATCACTTCTATTTTAAACAGCAATCCTCTTGTATTTTATTCTAAGAGGAAAGATGAAGTCATGTAATATGATAACATGAAGGACACCACTATTCTCATGAAGGCCTCTGACCTTTTCCCAGCAGTTTCAAATGTTTGTTTTTATCACTTGCTTTGAGAATATCTCCTTACGCAGCAGTAAGTTTCGAATTTACATCTTATCCAAGTCCAACAGAATCCATGTTAATAGACTTCCATTCTGCTTGCTCTTCTACAACATTTCCCCAGAGCTCATTACTGGGCTTGAACCCAAAATTCTGTCCTCTTCCTGTCCTCCAAGCACCTGGCAAAGAGGCAGTCACATTCTGGGGCATGGGGAGCACCAGAAGATGATGCTTAGTAGTCCCCTAGTGGCCTGAGAGAGTTCATGCAGTCTACTCAAATGCTTTCTGTTCCACAGAGGTGTGAGAGATTCATTAAGCAGCAAGATCAAGTAGGTACCAATTCACACGTTTCTTTCCAGAAAGCCCAGGAAATACACACAAGATCTGCCTCACTTAGCTTTGCTCTCTGGTGGGTCATGCAGTCCATCCAAGTGTCATACTGCATCTTCATAACCTGACTTTTTGCTTGTAAGTTAGGGATACAGTCTTCTGAATTAAATGGCTCCTTTTAGGAGCGAGTGACACTAACCTACTTATGTGGTAATAAGGACACAGTGTGTTCAAGAGGAACTGAAGGGCAGAAATGACATCTTGACTATGAAGGAATGAAATCTGGAAGGCGATCAGAAAGAGGGTATTTTGTTGTTGTTGTTGGTTTTAGGGATGCATCTCTGCTTTTTTCTGTACAACTGCTGCATTTCTGTTCTCTCTGGCCACAGCTATTTCTCATGGTGCAGGAATGTGGCCAAACAGCCCTCCCCAACACTGAAAGCCTTAGGAAATGACACAGACCAACTCTAATTTTTTTACTCCATTTCTAAATGCTGGAGAGAAAAATTGGATTTGGCCAAAAGTGATGATGAACAGAGATGATAATGGTGATGACGGGGGTAATGGTGCTGATGGATGGTTTTATTTCTTGTTTATTATGGGAAATGTCCCGTAATAAACACCTTCATGCACTTTTTCATTTAATCCTCACAAAGACCCCTATAATCCTATTCTATAGGTGATGAAGATGATGCCTAGAGAAAATAAATAATTTGCCAAAGTAACCTGCCTGCCAATGAACCCAAGTTACTTGACTGCAAAGTGTTCTAATCAACAGAGGGTTGACACAAGACCAAGCAGTACAAGCATGACGAACAACACCTTATGCCCTGAAACAGAGGGCACTTCTCACAGAAAAAGGTGCTCTTATGAACAGTTGAGAAAACTCAGTGTGGTCCACTAAAGATGCCCGTGCTTTTTCTTAGATTTTCTAGTAAGAAGCATGCAGATCTCCCCTTCCTAGGCTTAGGTTTCTCTTCCAGTCCTTTGTTCATTACATTTCTCTTTGTTTCCTATATTCAAGTTTTATTTGTTGTTCATAAACATAACCTGAATTGCCATGCCTCTGAGCTCATTATACAATCTGGAATAGCCTTTTCTGATCTACTCAAAGTTTATTCAACATCTGAAGCTCATTCCAGGTGTCATCTTTTTCATGAAATGATCACTGATTCCCTCTCTCTACACAATTGTGTCTTCACTCTGTTTCCATAGCACATAGTTAATAAATCATATTTTTAGCATTCAGTCTTTTATTAGTTCTATTATGCTTAATATAAATATCAGGGCACATCAGAGAAGGAAAACTCTGACTCCAAAAAACCTCCGCTGCCTTGCGGCATACCTCTTCAGGGGAAAGGCTAAGGGAGTAAACCCCGACAGAAAATCCGGAGCCGGAGTCCCTAAGGCGGTTTGACGTTGTAGTCAACACCGGCAACTCCTGCGGCGCACCTGAAGCCAAGCTGTATTGACTCTGTCTTTCCCTTGGACCCTTCAGCTGAGAAGAGAGGGGGGGTCTGCTGCATGGGCAACAGCAGACCCTCCATATCACCCTGCCCAGGCTCTGTAGCTTCAGCTTCACTGGAGAGGACACTCCAGCGTCATCGTAAAATGTCGATTCAACACGGGAGGAGACAGATACCGTGTCACTCCCGAGTCGGACTGCACAACCATTCTCGGCGGTGCAGATAGACTCTTAAGAAGCTACACCATCATCTCTCGAGATGGACGGCTGCCGACGACGAATATAAATATCTAGAATGTGAGCTTCTTGAGAGTGAGCATTATTTCTGAGAAATTCTTATATTCTCAGCACATAATAAATGAAGGTTACATGGAACTGATACTGGTTGAATAAGTATAAACCATGAATTCATATACCAATGTTATTTTAGATATGACTTTGTTATCCCTCTTTTATTTGTTTTCTCATTTAAAACATTTATTCACGAAGATACATGCACCCCTATGTTCACTGCGGCACTATTCATAGTGGCCAAGACAAGGAGACAACCAAGGTGCCCTTCAACAGATGACTGGATAAAGAGGGTATGGTACATATATAATACGGAATATGACTCAGCCATAAAGAAGAAAATTTTATGGTTTGAGACAGCATGGATGGACCTGGAGAACATTATGCTAAGTTAAAAAAGCCAGTCAGAAAAAGACAAATACCTTATGATTTCACTCATATGTGGAATCCAATGAATAAACTGAACTACCAGCAAAATAGCAACAGACTCATAGATGGAGGACAGACTGACGGCTCTGGGTGGGGGATGGCTTGGCGGTAGAGGGATCAAACAAAAAGAAAAAATACTCATGGACATGGAGAATAGTGTGGGGATTGTGAGGGCAGGGAGATATAAGGGAGATGAACAGTAATGGGAAAAATACAATCAGAAATAGAGAAACAGGAAATATGAAATACTCCATCTGCAACAACATGGATGAACCTCGTGAATATCATGATAACCAAAATGAATTAGTTGGAAAAAGCTAAGAATCATAATTTCACTTGTATGTGAAATATAAAACTGAAACTCCTAGATACAGACAACAGTGCGGTGGTTACCAGAGGGAAGGGGGAGAAGAGGGCAAAGAGGGACAAATATATGGTGACAGGAGGTGATATGACTTTGGATGGAGGGTACACAATGCAATATACAGATCATGCATCATAAAAATGTATACTTGAAACGTATGTAATCTTATTAACCAATGTCACCTCAATATATTTAATGAAAAAAACTATTTCATAGGAAATCCTGCATTCTTCCTGTTTCTATTGTCTCCTCTTGGTTATAACTTCTTGAAATGCTTCTCAAGTGACTTACGTCATGTCTTCAGAAGTGACTCGTAAGATTGTGCTCTACGTCTGCAATAGTTGCCATCATCACCTTTGTAGAAAATAAGTTCTAAAGGTACAGACTTGGGTAGATCGGGGGGATAGTGAGCGCATTTGATTTGGCAGGAGGATGGGGAAGCGGGACATTTACATCCTGTTCTTATGTTTCTGAATTAATATATACATATGAATATATGATAATTAATATATAATGTACAATGTTTTTCTTTACTGTGTTCAATTTTTAATTTCAAGATTAAAATTTTGATGCTTAAAGATACTTTTACTCCATCTTGCTCCTACCAGACTGGGTATAGAATGTTATTTCTTGGGTTAAAACATTTTAGTTTTGACCTGCGGCAAGCCTAGTAAGACTGTATCAACAACATCATCATTAACCATGTCTACAAACGCCTTATTCTCACATCATTTCTACATGGGGACTCTTAATCAGCCACTTCCAGACGTTTCTTACAGGAAGCATTCATGAAACTGGCCAGGTTTCTAAAGATAGTGGTAGGATCCATTTATGTATCTTAGCTTGAGGTGACACACCTTTGATAGGAAGGATCAGCAAAGTACTTGAAGAGAACATTAACCCAATAACAAGATGGCCAGGAGTTGTTCAGTGGTATTATAAATTTCTACAATGAATAATTAGGGACAATTTTTAAACACATAGCAAAGATGTGTCTGATGCAAGAAAGCTGATGAAATCAGAAAGAGAACCCAAGAGGATCCCAATACGAGTAGACTTTATACAGTAAGAGCTGTACAGGAATCCTTCTGTGAACCAGAGAAATAATAAATGCTAAGCCCATTGGAACATAATCTCAATCAGCAAGATGCCATTGCTTTCCAGATTTCCTCACAGGGCTCGGCGAGTTCCATGCCAAAACTAGCAGTGGATTTCTTCCTTCTAATCTCCCCTAATGCCTTATTCAATTACTGTCACTGTGCTCCAGCCATGCACTGTGCCTTCTGACTCTTGTTTCCCAATGAGCCGGTCAGAGGAGGCTGAGCGTCCATCGGGACATAGTCTAAGAACACAGGCCACCGCGGTCCAGGTGAAAAGACGAGAAAAAGTACGAAGAGAGCAAGGTGGACCCTCAACATTTTCCTGGCAACTTCATCATCGACCGGATTACTGGCTGGATGCAAACAAGGAAGAGGGATATGAGGGATCCAGGATGCTGCTCTAGTTGATTGGCAAAGGGGAGCTGGTTAGTGGGAGGAAGACGAGTGGGCAGCCCAGTGCACTGCAGGATGGCATCGCCGCTGTCCTGGCTGTACATATTTTTATGGTGAGTAAGCTTTGTTTTTCCTGATCGTTTTCTCTTTAGCTCAGAGGAAAGGGAAAGCACACTTTCTACACCAAATCATGGAAAAGCCTGGGTGGTGTGGCATGTAGTTGTGGTGGGGAAGACAAAGTGATTGAACAGCACATTTTCTCTGACCTTCTCTGGGAGTGAAGGTCATTACCTGTCTATTCACAGGGTAGAGAATGCCCTAGGGAAACTTGAAGATGATGGAAACTTCTACTCAGAGAACGTCAGTCGGATCCTGGACAACTTGCTCGAAGGCTATGACAATCGACTCCGGCCAGGATTTGGAGGTGAGAGGCAACATCTTTTAGGAGACCAAGCATCTGTGCCTTCCTTCCGTGTTATTGCTGTTGGAAGGCCCGAGGCCTCAGAAGGGTAACTGAGTGGGGAAGTGCTGGGGTCCTTGAGAGAGGCCATGTGTGTATTCCCATCCAGTTTCTGCCCCTCCTCAATTAACGACCTTCTATGAGAGTTATTTGAACTCTTTGAGCCTTGGTTTCCTCACTGCAGTGGGAGTGCACACAGTGCTTGCCTCACAGAGTTGTCGGGGTGCTGAATTAGAGTCCCATGTAGAACAAATTTTTAGCATTTGTCCCATTGAAGTCATCAAGATGTTAGTTACTGTTATAATTTTCATTAGAGTATTAACCTAGTTCTCTTCCTTTCCTTAACTGCCCAAATTGACTGTATTAAATTCAAAAAAAGGCAGCTGGTGTGAATTTTCAGAGACAAAAACCTCAAGGACCCCACTACTGGGATTACTTTAGGATGGGCTGCAGATTCTGGCCGGGAGAAGGGGCTTTGTTGTAGAGTCATTAAGTTCAGTTCCTTTAACATCACTGGGGATGCCCCCATCCTTCTGGGCTCATTTCAGGTGCTGTTACTGAAGTCAAAACAGACATTTATGTGACCAGTTTTGGGCCCGTGTCAGATGTGGAGATGGTGAGTGAGCTCTGTGTGAAGAGGGTAACTTTCCCCCGGGGGGAGGGGGCCACGGCCCAGCACTAATGACAATGGGCATTGTTACCAAGCACCTTAATGCAATTTGTAAACCCACGCTGGGAGGGCTCGGCCATTAAAGGAGGTTGCTGCTTAATCTCCTTCACTGAGGGCTCTGCTGGGACACTTTAATCTGAGGGATTTTATGAGACGATATACTCTCTTCTTTCCACACCTCATGCACTGATTCTTCCCTACAAAGAAAAGATTTTCCTCATCTTTATGAAGTCCTAGTAAATGTTTGAAGTAGCAAAACGAAACAAAATTTAAAAAAACAATAAAGGTACCATGTAAGAGTATATTGAGAATATCTATGAAACCTAACAGGTTTGTTTTTTTTTTTTTTTTTTTTTTTTTGGTAGTACATCATTTTCAGTGTATTTAATTAAAAGAGTAAAGGGAGTCATTTGGAAAGGCCAATGCATCCCACCTTTTACGTTGTGAATAGAGCAGTAGGTGTTCCGGGGGCCCTGCCCCAGGTACAGATGGCTGTAGGAGTGGTAAAAGGCTATTTATAGTAAGTGGCAATGAAAACTCGAACTAGTCTTCTAGAATAAAGTATATGACAATATGCTTTCACAGTTCTTAGGTAGCATTTTCCCCTAAAAGTAAAACATAAATACTAAAGCTGAAATAAACATAACTAAAGAAGTGCCTCATTACATTTTGTTAGAGAAATGCAATTTTGTATAAAAAGTTACCAGAGACTTTTCATGGTCTGCTCTTTGATTGACAAGAATAAAGGAAGAAGAGAAAAAAGGAAGAAGTAAAAAAGAAAGAGAAAGAGGAAAAATAAAAAGAAAGATAATAAGGAAGAGGAGGAGACAGGGAGGAGGACTTTGAGATAAATTAAGACTCTTCATTAACCAGAATCTTCAATTATTTTACTATCATATTTTTCATTTGAGTACTGAGTCACCCAAGTATAAATAACCACAACCATATTCTACTGCATTATTTAAAATCTGATGATACTTAAAACTTTATTTTATGAATTTGTCTTTTTATTTCTACAATAGAGCCTTGTTATAACCTGGATCATTATTATAGTATTATATTATGTCAAATTATATTTAAAAATATAATCACCACTTGTAGTAAGAGGTCTCATAAAAGAACATGGAAAGTAGGTAAAGCAATTATTGGCAATATTTTGATATAATTATGTTGATCATCTACCACTGACTTTTGCAATGAACTTATCATAATTCTTAATATTTTTTATTTTATTTCACATGACACAAATTAAAACTCATTATTATTATTATGCATCCTTGAATGATGCTCTTCTTGAGTATTCATGGTAACATTTGCTTCTATGCTCTCTGAGGACAATATAAAGGAACCATGATGTGCAGCCTGAGTCACTCATCTAGTAAAGTTCATCCTTGGAACTTTACTCAATGGTATCATGATGCCTGGAGGCACCTCTGAAGGAACCATTGCCAAGGGGAATGGTTAGACTAACTGATGGTTAGAAGGGCAGGACAAAGCCTGGATTGTAAATATATTTATATTTTTCTTCTGAAATAAGGATTGGGGGATTTATGGGTGATAGATGGAGAGATGGGTGGCAAAAGAAGTACGTTGAGGACAGTCAAGGTTAAAGAGGGAAGTTTGCATAACACAGCACTATTCTTTACAGTAATACAAACTTTTAGTTTGAGATAAATAACAAGTCACTGAAACTATAGCTTTCCTGACAGATTATCATTAAAAAAGTTGCTTTATTCCTTAATGTTTAGGATTGTGTAGAAAAGTTAGTGAATAAACTATTCTTAATAGACCATCTCCCTGGCCTGCATGAATATCTTATTTTCTTTTAGGAGTATACCATGGACGTTTTCTTCCGCCAGACTTGGACTGATGAGAGGTTGAAGTTTGGGGGGCCAACTGAGATTCTGAGTTTGAATAACTTGATGGTCAGTAAAATCTGGACACCTGACACTTTTTTCAGGAATGGCAAAAAATCAATTGCTCACAACATGACAACTCCTAATAAACTCTTCAGAATAATGCAGAATGGAACCATTCTATACACTATGAGGTAAGGTTTCCCCAATTCTAGTTATCTCTGCCCAACTGATCTGTCCATCATACTAACTCGGGACCATTAATTTCAATGTTTCCTAGGCTGACCATCAATGCTGACTGTCCTATGAGGCTGGTTAACTTTCCTATGGATGGGCATGCTTGCCCACTCAAGTTTGGGAGTTGTAAGTTACAAAAAGCTCCTGGGTGTCAAATAATGCATTTAAAATACGTAATTATTTGGTTTCAGTCGGATACTGGAAAGCAAAATAGAAATATTATGACAGTTAACGTGTGATTCTAGGAATATAGTTACTTACTCACATCTATCACAGTCGGCGGTTTTAGTCACCCAGATTAAAGAAAAGCGTTAAAGAAAATTTATGTTCATATTTCCTTTCTATAGGGAAAAATATTTTTTGAAAGAAAAAAACCACCACTAGTCAGATTCACTATTATGTTTGATTTGTTTAAAAATCCAGATGCCTACCCCAAAAGTGAAATCATATATACATGGAAAAAAGGACCACTTTATTCAGTTGAAGTCCCAGAAGAATCTTCAAGCCTCCTCCAGTACGATCTGATTGGACAAACGGTATCTAGTGAGACAATTAAATCTAACACAGGTGAGAATTTGACCAATGCATGGATGTAGTCCTGCAAGGTGACTCCGGTGCTCATTTGAAAAATATTTGCTTCTTTTACTTCTGCATTAGCCATTCTCAGATAAGCCTGATGTTTTGAAGTGATAAGTAGCTTTCCTTAAAGTTGATTTTGCAACTATGTGCATATGAAGGTTTGTGTATCCTCGGAATGAGTAGTGCTATAGGTATTTGACACAAAGAAACCACCCAAAACAATGAGCTGATATAATCTATCGTCTGTTGATCAATGTATATGTCATACATGAAAATATGCCTTTGCTTGTTTTCTTCTAGCCCATGTTAAAGACCTGTGAAATTTATTCCTAGCTGTATTTTTTAACATACTGTCAACAGTAATAATGCTGATATATGTGTCTTCCAACAGGTGAATATGTAATAATGACAGTTTATTTCCATTTGCAAAGGAAGATGGGCTACTTCATGATACAGATATATACACCTTGCATTATGACCGTCATTCTCTCCCAGGTGTCTTTCTGGATTAATAAGGAGTCTGTCCCTGCCAGAACTGTCTTTGGTATGCTTCATTCTTTGGGATCCATTTCCATTCATCTTCCAGCTCTCATGCCTTTGGCAGTTTAGGAAAATATTCACACTAGTGCACTTTTTCAGTCCACAAAGGAAACAGGCTTGTATCTCATTCAGACACATGTATCATGTAAGATGACCCTTATGGTAGTACAAGTTGTGTGGTGAATCAACAAAAAAACTGTCTCAGTGAGATTTCTGGCTGGTTTCCTGTGACTTTCATATGTACTATTTAGTAAGGTTTTAAAAAACATCTTGAATTGGTATTTCATAAGGAAAAACATGAAAGTAAAAAATTGACATGTAAATGCATAAAAACAAAGGCTAAGTTGCTGAACCCACTAACATATAAGTTATATCTCCCTTTTATTTGGTTGAACTATTAAAAAATGCTATATTTTTAGGTCTAAAAATAGTTAAATGCTACTAATTTCCCATGGTTCAACCTAAATATTTAGTTCCATTTATGATGTATGAGTTTTGATGAAACAAAATAAAACAAGGAAAAGAGATATAACAGAAAAATATCATAACTAACTAAATCCACTTTTTCTGCGTTTTCATGATTATGAATAATAGCACTTCCCAGGGAAGACTGAAATTGAACTGAAATCTCAGTTGAATTTTGACTTTTTAAATTTACTGTATTAAAATAGATACCTTTCTGTAAATTATAAAAGAATACCCATATTATGATGTTGACCATATTCAAATTATATAAATTCAAGACAGAAAACTGCTGGCAGATAAAGGATGAAATTATTTTCTCATTAGTAAATATTTTACCTTAAAACCAAGCTAGAAATTTTAAAAAAAATTAAAGAACCTAATTTTATGATTATTCTTCATACTAGATAAACTTCTTAAATATGATGAAATATATTATCAGCTATGACAATTGATCAGAAGTTCAAGGTTTTATTACTTTAGTGATTATTTGCTATAAGTTTCTAAAGAAGTAAACACCTAGAATTTTTCTATAACAGGTAAGCTAAAACAATTCAAAAATATGTTTTGAATCACTACAATGTACAGGTAATTGCACTAGGTATTAAAGGATACAAAAATGATAATACCTATGGTAATAATTGTGAACAGCTATAAAACAATAAAATAATAACAAAAATCACACTTGGAGAGGGTTTAATCCTCGCCACCAACATGTTCAGATTTCAGCTTATTTTTGGATTCCAAATGCTAATACTGCGTTTCTCATTCTTTTTCATTTTAGGGATCACCACTGTTTTAACCATGACCACTTTAAGCATCAGTGCCCGGCACTCCTTGCCAAAAGTGTCGTACGCAACCGCCATGGATTGGTTCATAGCTGTTTGCTTTGCTTTCGTCTTCTCTGCTCTTATTGAGTTTGCAGCTGTCAACTACTTTACCAACCTTCAAACACAGAAGGACAAAAGAAAGGCACAGATTACAGCCCCACCTCCAGTGACAATATCAAAAGCGACAGAACCCTTGGAAGCTGAGATTGTCTTGGTAATTGTTTACTTTACTAATCTTACCCACCTTATAAAAAAAAAAAAAAGTAATGCGAACAGTGATCACCAACAGCTAAAGAGTCCAAAAGTAATGTTAGTTGAGAACGAGTTACATAAGTCTGGCTCAAGGCAAACTTCTTTTCTAACTTCACAGAAAAAAGGATGCAACTATCCTTCATTTTTTTTGCCCTAAACTTCTGACATTCCTCTTTCATCATCCTCACTGGTGCTGGCAGATCCCAAGCTCTCAGAGACAAGAAAATTCTTCTTAGCCTTTAGATGTCTGCTTTGAACAGGTTCATTTAAACCAGCTAGGAAGAATAAAGTAAAAAAACAAATTCTTAATGAGCCTTTGAGGCTTCAGAGTCTGAAGGAAACAAACAGGGACTCCTAAGGAATGGGCAATTTTTATTAGAAATCTGCTTGTTGGTTTATTTCATGAGAGCAAGATGTGAGAATTAGGTTCTATGAAAGCTGACTCATAAGCCAAGTTTTTGATTCATATGGAAATATTCGTATGGTCATATTACTATATTAAAACATGGATATAAACATGGTTTTATTCAAAGACTTATAATCAGTGAAAAATACCTCTCCAATTAAGTTTCAATTTGTTGTGACTAAGCTCTGGTCCCCTGAATAAAAAACAAATGGCAAAATTAATAATTCAAGGTAATACATATGCCTCCAAATTTCAATTTTACAGATATGAGTAAATTCTTCCAACCATTAAGTTGCAAGCACTTTTATAATGGATTGACAGGTGTGTATTTTTACATAAATACAAACTCTAAACAGTGGCTCCTGAAAAGAGGAGTATTTTGCTCTGTAAAGTTTAGTCATGCAGATACGTTAAGCTGAAAATTTCCTTACAACTGACCAAAGCTTGTAAACATTTCCAAATCGTGAAACCACATTCAGTCCTGCTAGTTCTTGGTTAACTTTAATGATAAAAAATTTTAAAGTGATGTGTATTTTACTCTTGAAACACTCTGGCATTTACTGGCTGAAAAATGACAAATCTTTTACTGAAACTTTTCTCTTTGATAAAATAAGAAACTTATTTGAGAATTTACATTTCATCCAAGGAATAAAATATAGCTCTTCCCCTGACAAGTGGAACTATATAATTTAAAGATATTTTTATTGGATTACCCCTCACGAAGAAAAAAAAAAGCCATCTAGTGATCCAGTCTAATTACTTCCACCTACATATCAGAAACAGTGTCAGAAATGAAATTATTGATTAGTAGTTGGTAGAAAAACTAGGAATTGATTTTAGAATCCTGATATCCACAACTTTACAGAGGCTGTACCCTCCCCAACAATTCCTGAAACACTGAAACATAAAATATTTTCAGAATGGAGGTAAGGTCATTCCCAAAATTCTTCTCGACTTAATAATTAAAAAAAAAAAATATATATATATATATATATGTTTTGAAAGGTCATAAATATAAAAATTTTGTAACAAAAATATGTTATTCTGAACATTCAGTCCAAAACACTTAAAAATCACTTGTTCCAGAAAAATAAATTCCAAATATTTTTGAGAATTATTTTATGTTTGTAAAAATAAGTAATTATGTTATAAGCCATCTGTATTTATACTGGTATATAATTGACATACTGTCCAAAGGTTATATATTAATATACATGTATAAAGGAAAAATGTTTTTTTCAGAATTCAGTTTAACAGTTTGTTACTTGAGAAACAGTAAAAGTTAAAGGAGAAATTCATGAGAAACATGGTAAAGAGTAACTCTAATTACTTTGAATATGCTCATTAATCTGATATACAAATAAAGAGAAAGACCAACTCCTTTAATTCAACTCTTTTAAAATATATATTACTGATAGGAATATAATTTCAAATCCTTGGAAAAGTAGAATTATTATTCCCTTAGTCTATTATTTTAAAGGTATAATTTATTAATAAGATGTAATTTAATATCTCAGATCTTCAAATGAACTATCTTCTCCAATTCTAAAATACTAACATAATGAGCAGGTCCTTAGGGAAGGTGGATAAAATATTGCATTTTCATAACTTCAAAGTATTCTTTTTGCAAGTTTACTTTTTTTGCTAATGAAAAATATATGTCTAAATCTGGATCTGCTTAAAATATTTTAAGGCAATGAAAGGAGAACTTCCCTTCTGAAAGGCTAGGTCAAAGTGTAAAAATAAAAATAAAAACAAAAATAACTAAACCTAACAATACAAATCTTGTAGAGGTCAAAAATAAATATAGATGATTAGATAGAGCATTTACATTTTATTTATTTATGTCAAAACTTGGCAGTCTGCCTTATGTAATGTAGAGAAACAAAATTACACATTTATATAACACAATGGTATATTATGATTGCTAGGTCATTTTTCCTTTCAAATACCATGACATTTAAAAATGCCTATTTCAGTGGCAATAAAAAATAACATTATTTGAGTAACTTGGACATTGGAATAGCAAGCCAATGGTGAAGTTGAAATAAAATAAGTGCTTGAATATTTCATGTGATTCTAAGTTGTATATTTTAATGGACTCATTGCTTTTCAAAAGAAACTCCTTCTAATGAATGTGGAGAAAAGTATATCACTGATTTTGACCTTAAAATATAATATAATAATGACAAAGAAATTCAGCATTTTAAACTGGAAGAAATACTGAAAACTAAATCCTTGAAAGTGTTCTACAGACAAATTATTTTTCTGTTTTTAAGGCATTTGGAACTGGAGACTTCATTTTTTTTTAGGTTTGGAGAAGGAATTGTCCACATATCTTTTCTATTTGTATGGTATTTTTGCTTTTTGTTTTTATCTGGTATATTATCTTGGCATTAGAGGGTTATTTCTGTCTTCGTGTTTCAGAACTTGTATCTGAGGTATACTTATTCTGCATGTAAAACCAAGTTTGGACCTTATTTTATTTTTAAATGCTTTGCTAGCTCCGCTGTTATTTTAAAAGTCTAAGCCCTCATTATTTGTTCCTAAAAGAATCAATCCTCCCTCCCTGCCGGCTCATCAATATATTCAATGTTGCTTTTCTTTTTCAGTAGAGGTGTGATGTTCTTGGTAAATTATCTGCAAACAAAATTGACCAAAATGTCATTAGTCAGGACAATAGTTATATTTATACTGATTGCATTATTAATTCATTTATTCATTTTTTCTTTTCACCTAGCACCCATTTGTCTAGTACTTATGTACTCATTGAATTTCTTAAGTACTTCTATGTGCCAGACCCTTTGTAGAATGTTGAGGATAATTTAATGAGTGATATCAGTAGGGCCTCTTTCCTCATGGAGCTTCTTCTCCAGGAGGAAGAGAGACAAGTCGATAAGCCGTGGCAATATGATATGATGAAGGTTGGGTTTAGATACATGGCAGGCTGAAAAAGAGCCACGCAAGGACACATAGCTCAGACTGGAGTGGTCATCACTCTGAAGGAAGAGAGGCCTAATCAGAGAACAGGAACATGAGCCTGGTCCTGCTCCAGAAGCACTAAGTCAGTTGCTAGAAACTTGGGCACAGAGAGGGATATAAGACATATGTCCCTTCCTTATTCCTTTTCAAGGCTGGAATGTCTGCTGGGTCATAGCCATGCTGCGCCCCCAACCCCCCACCTATGCTGAGAGATACGAAGCACAGAACACTGAAAGTTTTGCCTCCTCTGTTCCAAATATTGCCAAGATTTCTCTGAGTACCATCATTACTCAGTAGAGTTAAGGGTTGAGTTAAGACCACCAGAGACTCTGAGCACCTGAAAGATCACGGTGCCCCTTCTCATGGCTGTGTACTGCATGACTTACAGAGAGGGTGAGGTGGATAAGGTGAGGGTGTAGGTGGTTAGCTCTTTCCCCATCTAATATTCCGTTCTTCATGCTCCCAGACTACCAACATGGTTTCTAGACATGGAAACTTCCCCTTAGCACCACTGACCCACCAGATCACTGCCAATAAGCTGCTTCTCTCTAGAAATTCTAGGTTCAGCTCTTTCCAGTTCTATGAGCTGTAGCATAAATGCAAGAAAATTTGACAGATTTCTAATTTTCCCCATAGTGGTATAATAGTTTCAAAAATCTGACAGTTAAAAAAATGTTAAACACCAAATGTTTTAAAAAATATTTCCTCTTATTTCTGATGCCCCTGTCTGCTGGCTCTAGAAGCCGATGCAGTGTTCGTTCTTGAGTAATGCAGCTCTGGTTTGAATCTGTCTCCTGGGAGGTAACCTATTGCCCCCTCCTTTGTAACTGTATTAGACTCGCTGAACGTTATATCAGAATTGCTCTAATACTTCCCAAATGCCTTATCCTTACATCAAATAATTGATTGTCATAAAGTCCAGTTTGATTCAAAGTACCTTTGCAATATGCTGACGCTTAAAACAAAGCTGTGCTCTAAAAATACCCAGAGCAGGATGGCACTCAGCAGCAGGGGAGCCCTGGGAAAATGCAAAACCACAGGTGTTCCCCTCAAAACAGTGACAGCCCCAAGCTGAGCCCTCATCTGCACTCCGACAAAAGCCTATTTTACCATCAGCTGAAGCTGCTGAGCTTACATGAGCAGGAGGGCGGGGTCTGATGTAAACCTGTAGCTTGAATGGCTTGGAAAATTGGCTTTCTTTTCATTTCAGAAATGCAATGTGATTCTTTTAAATTGGTGTCCAGTCTCCTGTATTGTGAATTCCCAATTATCCAGGAGCTGATTACCCAGCATGTGCGTTAGCCAAGCTTCATGAATTTCCTTGACCACATCTTATTTGCTGCCTGCTAGAAATCCCTCAGTTACCACTGGGCTGTGGGACAGGTGTAACTCTAAACAGTGATTCGCAATGGCAGGTGAATTTCCCCCCAGAGGATACTGGCAAGGTCTGGAGAGAGGACCGGGATGCCACTCAACATCCCATGAGGTACAGGACAGTCCCCCACAAGAAAGGTTTATCCTACTCAAAATGTCAATAGCTCTGTGGTTGAAAACCATGCCCTAAATCGTAAAACGGATGGGAAGAAATAATAATTATTGAGTGTGATCTTTGGAATCTAAAAGGGATTGAATTCAGGTGCTGACAACTATTGTTTGTATGTGCTTCCTGCTTAAGCCTTCATCTGTTTATCTCTAAAATGAAAATAACATTATTCCATTACAGATTCCTTCTAGAAATAAGCAAAATAATGCAGGCAAAGTGCTGTGCAGTGCTTGTCAATAGTAAGCGTTTAGATATGGTACCTATCATGTAATATAAAATAATATACTAAAATATAATGTAACCTAATCATAAGACCTTTTTGTTCCTTTCTTTTTGTTAGACTACTGAAAGAAATCATGAAAAATGTTCTGATTTTCATTCATGTTTTGATCCACCATTATGTTTATTAAGCATATCCTGTGTTCTATGCACTGGCTAGGCATTATGGAGCATTTATACATGACAATAATATGCCCTCTATCATTAATGTCAGGAAAGGAGATAAGGCATAATGAAAATAATATTTACAAGGAAGTATAATAGCTAAAAGAGTTACAGCAGCTAAGCAAATAAAAAAGTGTGTGTGCGTATATATATATATACAACAGTCTTTCTCAAATTCTTAAGGGAAAGAGAAAACACTTTAAAGGTAGTAAATTGAAGCTTAGGGAGAGTCTATGAAGTCTATGGCATGTCTAAGTTATAAAGCAGCTGAGAAGTATATATACACTTGCAAATTAGGGTTTTCTGACTCTCCTGTCCTTTTAACTTTTAATCAACCCTCCACAGAGATTGTTTGGGGAAATAAATGAAGAAAGGGGTAATTCTATTATAGGGAACCTTTTATTCCAGGCTAATGCCAATGTGCTTAAATTTTTCATGGCGTTTGGTCTTGAATGATGTTGCTTAACTCTGGACAAGGAGTATTTGGCAATCTCATTTTAAGTCATTTCTGACACTGTAACAATGCCAAGAGATTGACAAATAACCCCTCCCCCACTCCACATCTCTAAAAAGGAGAGATAAAAAAATACCCTACATTTTTATGGCAAATTATGTTTTACAATCACTTTCTCATGTCAATAAACTTTTTAATGTCTGCCCCCTTTCTTCCCCCAAAAAGGATGAAAAAACACAGGTTTCAGAGAGGCAACGCTTGCTATTAAAAGTCAGGACAGAATTAGAAAGAAAATCTGCTCTGAAGGCTTGCCCTCTTTCGACTTCATTATGATCCTTAGAGATTTTGCTAGAGTAAAATATTTTAACGTTCCATACATCTGGGAGGAGGATACTTCTTGCAGAATGAAATAGTGACACATTTTGCTGTGTCAGGTGAGAAGAACATATTAATAACGTATTTACTGAATGAAAATTCAAATTAGAATCTGAGGAACATGATAAAAGCTCTTATATGATGGTGTTACTCTTGCTCTCTTAAGAGAGGCAGCATGCACCGAGACCAAAATACCACTACTCAGGTGCTGTTCACAACCAATGTCTGGTGACCCTGGGCACCAGGGTCACATATCTTTAATAGAGAACATCACATATCTTTAATATCTTTAATAGAGAGCATCACTTATTTCTGTCCTAGATGAGGAGACAGGTTCCTCTACTACTTTAAATTATCTTCTACCTCTAAGACCTCTAATTTATTTAATTTTGTCCAGAGCACCTAGCACAATACTAAGCCAATAGATAACAAAGATATCCTTTGCTTGAAATTCACCACGGCCGTATCAAATTAGACTCAACTGCACAGATTCATTTCTGCTTTTGGTGAAGAAACAGATTTCCCATGTCCCCTAAAAGCATACTGGGCTTGAACTCTCTAGGATGACTATTATTATTTAGATACTCAGTAATAAATCAAACAGCAAAATTCAAGGAGGGATAGAGAGAGAAGAGGCTCTTTGGGTCATCGTTTCCCGCAGTCCAAATGTCACTGCATCGGTGGGTCATTCTGGTCCTGTGGCTCAACCAGCACAGGGGAGGTGGCTGCCTCACCCCATTTCTGCAGGGTTGCTGGCTAAAGCCACAGGAGTCCGCCCATGTGAGTAACACGCCCTGCCAGGCAACAAAGTGGTGATTTTGCTGCCAGGGAGTGAACAAGGTGGTTTTACAAGAGCAGGGATAACGCACAGCAAGTGTTTGAGGGCAGAGGCCCAGCCAGGACAGCCTGGCGGCAAGGACAGTGACTATTACAGGGCGCACGTAAGAAAAGAGGAGAATCAGAAAAAGGCCCTGCCTCCCACAGCATAAAAGGGATCGAAAGCAAGCCGAATTCGAGCCTCTGAGTGAGGCCACTACTTCAGAATAAAGAGGAGACACTTCGAGGATGAAACAAGCTGTGAGGCTCTGGGTGGGGGTGCTTTCCCCTCCCTGATCTTGGCTTTCTCCCCTGTCAATCCATGTGCTGAATATCCTTTCCAGGACTAACGTGTATTGTCTTATGATTTCAATGGAACAGAAAATCTAATGATAGAGAAGAACACATAACAATTCTGAGGTTAGAAAATGGATCGTTTTTGGTCACTTAAGATGGAGGGAAACCAGTGGAGAATTTCTGAATGGGAAGCAGAAAGCTCTCAATGTAGAACTTCTTAGCTAATGGGCAGCTGTACTTCAAACAAATCAACAGTCATCCTACTCAATCTAAGGGTATTTGTACTTTGTCATTGGCCTTTAACACACATGAGCACCTTCATATATATTTCTTTAATCTCAGCGGCTCAAATTTATGAATGTGCAAAGAGGATGATGTAGGCTAGGAATGTATCTAGAAGGATGATATTAATTAAGTTATTTTCTTATATACTGATTCCCTACATATTCCAAATTGAAATCCCCTCTCAAACTCATTGCCTTGGAGGCTCGACCATAAGCAGAGGGTGGATAAGTTTGGCACCTGGCTCATCTCCTCCTAATGGTACAATGCTCAACATGGTTTCTGGGACATGGGACATACTTGGTATTCAACTGCTAATGTATTAAATTATAGGATGTTAGATGAAAGCAAATCAAATTTAAAAAAATATTTTTGCTTTACTACTTTCTTGGAAAATTAACACCATCAAATACTATAAGAATCTGCTGTGCTGATATTTTATCTTACATAGTAGTCAATAAATATATATCAATAATGAAAAAATGAATCTAAAGAAGTGATCTCTATTGTTTACGTGGGTTGAATATTTATGTCTTTTTCCCCACAGCATCCTGATGCCAAATATCATCTGAAGAAAAGAATCACCTCCCTGACCTTGCCAATAGTTCCACACGCTGAGGCCAGCCGAGTCCTCACCAGAGGTCGTATCTTACCATCAACTCCTATCACCCCGCCGCCGCTGTCTCCAGCCTTTGGCGGCACCAGTAAAATAGATCAGTATTCTCGGATCCTCTTTCCAGTCGCATTTGCAGGATTCAACCTTGTATACTGGATAGTTTATCTTTCCAAAGACACAATGGAAGTGAGCGGCAATGTTGAATAGCTTGCAGACAGGACACCCTGTATTATATAAGTTCTCATTTCCGGATTTTTTTTTTTTAACTAGCATTGAGACTTGTGTAGATGCTTTTCCAAACATGATATCAAAATTGAAAATCTGTAACGCATAGCTTTCAGTAAGCATATATGAGCCATAAAGCAATAATATTACTTGGAAGTGGAAGGCTGCTAAAATATATGACATTGGATGGTGGGCACACAATGCAATATACAGATCATGTATCATAGAAATATATACTTGAAACCTCTATGATCTTATTAACCAATGTCACCCCAATAAATTTAATAAAAAAGGTGACTTTGGTGTACAGTAGCGAAAAATTTTATAAGAAGATAAGATTGATTCAAGGTGAATTTGCCAATCTTTGTCCTTCCTTGTTCAACATTTTAATAGTCACTGTGAACAGTATATACCACAATGCAGAGAAAATAAGAAAGGCTGAGAATTCCAAAGGTTGCCTTAAAATATGTTTATTTTGGCTTAGTTTTAAAGAGAGCAAAATATAAATAGTGCAAATATTTATCAGTAGATTAATACCAGCATGTTGGAGGCCTTTATGCGAGTAAAATGGCTTTCAGTGGCATTGTAAAGCCTGTACTGAGCTTAGCTATTTGTTCTTAACCTTGCTGTGCTATTTTACCTCAATAAAGTATGGTTTTTGTATACATATGAATTATACATAGATCATAAATTATGTATGCATCTGTACATAGCTTTAGTTGGACGGCAATATAACATTGCTTTATCTTGTTAAGCTTTCCTTCTAAAATAATATGTTCATTATAATTCCATGAAGTCATAGGAAAAAATAGTGCTTATAAGGAAGCCCTGTGTTTTAAGACTGTGGTTATATATTTTCTACCTTTCTAAGTATACCACTAAATAAATCAACAATGAACATAGTGATCTGGCTGTCTAATAAAGCTAAGGAGCAGAGTTTCCTTAAGTATAGAGAAATGGGGTGGTAACCCCAATGTTAGTGTCCCTGCTGATTCTAACAGATAGGAGGCAGGGAAAGGCCAAGCTTGGTTATCTAGCTCTAATGAAAGACTTGAGTTTGTATCCAAATAGTCAATTCTTCATCTCCTTTCTACTCACTCAACACTTTTTTTAAATTGGTTTTCTATTACAGCTGTCCCAGTTTCCCTCCCGTTGCCCTCCCCTGCCCTGCCCTCCCCGTCTCCCACAGTCAATCCCCACCCTGTTGTCCGTGTCCATGGGTCATTTATACATGTTCCTTGACTAGACCCTTCCCCTTCCTTCTCCCCTTATTCCCCTCCCGCTTCTCTCTGGTCACTGTCAAGTCTGTTCCTTGTTTCCGTGCCTCTGGTTCTACTTTGCTTGTTTGTTTGTTTTGTTCATTAGGTTCCTCTTATAGGAGAGATCATATGGTATTTGTCTTTCACTGCCTGGCTTATTTCACTTAGCATAATACTCCCCAGTTTCATCCACACTGTTGTGAAATGTAGAAGTTCCTTCTTTCTTTCTGCTCCGTAGTATGCCATTGTGTAAATGTACCACAGTTTTTGATCCACTCATCTACAGATGGGCACTTAGGCTGTTTCCAGCACTTGGCTATTGTAAGTAGTGCTGCTATGAACATAGGGGTGCATAGATTCTTTTGAATTGGTGTTTCAGAATTCTTAGGGTATAATCCTAGCAGTGGAATCACTGGATCAAAAGGCAGTTCCATTTTTAGATTTTTGAGGAAAATCCATACTGTTTTCCATGGTGGCTGTACCAGTCTGCGTTTCCACCAATAATGCACTAGGGTTTCCTTTTCTCCACATCCTTGCCAGCATTTGTGTGTTGATTTGTTAATGACGGCCAACAACACAATTTTATAATATTTATAAGATAAATAAGGTGACTATAATTGTAATATTGTATTGAAATATGATAAGCAAATAGAAATTAAATGTTCTCACCAAAAAAAAAACAGAAAGCAAATGAGTACGGTGATGGGTATGTTAATAAATCAATAGGGAAGTCATCTCACAATGCATATGTGTGTCAAATCATGTGTGCACTTTAAATATCCTGGAATTTTGTCATTTATACCTCAATAAAGTTTAAAACTGAGACTCTTCTTCCTTTCCCCCACAGCAGCTCTTCCTGAATCTAACTAGCCATGTCCCCCCTATAGAATAATAGCCTTAGGGAAAGAGGAATGAGGAGGAGGAGGAAGAATGACTTGCAGTCTATCCAAATCCATAAAGCCCTCATTGGCTGTTGCTGGGTCTTAACATCACTGAGAACACCCTCAGCACTAACCAAGAAAGAAATAGTTGGAATTACTACTCTTGCTTTTATCCAGGAAACTGTAACAATTCTACAGCCAAAAATTAGATTTTAATAGAAATAGCACTCTACTCACGGTGAGGAGACTTCATGACCAAATCTCTTTATGCTATTTTAATCTACAGATTAAAAGTCTATAGACTTTGTGCTCTAAATAGAGGTCCTTCCATTCTGAACAACTTATATTCATTTCATTATTATTCTTTCTATCTAAATTACGTTAGTCTACTGATACAGGGGCCTGCTTTTCTTTTATGAAGTACAGTAACTAATTAAATGCTAGGTAGGTGTTAATTATCTTATATGCTATGGTACATTTACTCTTGCTCACAGACCTGTAAAAGGACATATTAGTATTATCTCCATTTAAAGATGAGAAATCAGAAGTGCAGAGAAGATCATTTTGTTCAAAATCAAGTGGTAGTCAAATGCTATAGCTGAGAATCATACCCAGTCCATCAAGTGTCAATATGTCTAAATACCTAAGTGATCTTTATGGATAGACAGAGCTATATCTACCTCTATGAAACTAATAGGGAGCAAGGAATAAAATATGCATAACTCCTGTAGTGCCCATTTCTATAATTAATTACAGGACTGTAGTTGATATAAATAGCTTTCTTCTACCGTCCTTTTTCTTAAGTCAGCATCTCAGAGAGTTGATTTGGAGTTCTGAAACCTTGCAGGATGGTCTTCTCACATCCGGAAAGGTAGATTGCTTCCACTGCTAAGAGAGTCTTAGAAAGCCTTGGAGTCCTCAGATTCTCAGCATTGTTCGAGTCCACCCAGATGTCACCATACAAGTTTCAACCTCACTTTCCTTCCCAACTAATGTCCTTTCTCATGAGAGGCCTGGCAAGTGTACGGTTTTAATTTATAATTCTACAATCAGCGTAATTAAAATACGCCTTTACATTTTATGAGAAGCCAGCCCTGAAGCTACAAGAAATGAGAAATTCTTTTAAGATTGCCATAAAAGCTCTTTGTTCTCTATTACTTGAACTGAGACTTAAAAGCCATGAACTTACAGTTTTCTGTGTTTGGATTCTCCGGTGCAGTCAGAAGAGGCCATATATCCATAGTTCTTATAGTCATCATACGTACTGTAAAATTTAAGGTTTGAAGACACTTGGTTCTCAGGATATTTCATTAGAGTCAACAAGAAGCAATAATTTTAATTAAGTGTGATGTGACTTCATATTATGAATTACTAATACCTCATTTCCCATTGGAAAAAAAAAGATCATTGGTTATTAAAGGGCACGAACATGACCAAGGAAATCTCAGAATCTTCTGGTATCAAGTCGTCGTCGGCAGCCGTCCGTCTCGAGAGACGATGGTGTAGCTTCTTAAGAGTCTATCTGCACCGCCGAGAATGGCTGTGCAGTCCGACTCGGGAGTGACACGGTATCTGTCTCCTCCCGTGTTGAATCGACATCTTGCGATGACGCTGGAGTGTCCTCTCCAGTGAAGCTGAAGCTACAGAGCCTGGGCAGGGTGATATGGAGGGTCTGCTGTTGCCCATGCAGCAGACCCCCCCTCTCTTCGCAGCTGAAGGGTCCAAGAGAAAGACGGAGTCAATACAGCTTGGCTTCAGGTGCGCCGCAGGAGTTGCCGGTGTTGACTACAACGTCAAACCGCCTTAGGGACTCCGGCTCCGGATTTTCTGTCGGGGTTTACTCCCTTAGCCTTTCCCCTGAAGAGGTATGCCGCAAGGCAGCGGAGGTTTTTTGGAGTCAGAGTTTTCCTTCTCTGATGTGCCCTGACTGGAAGATCGAACCAGCGACACTTAGCTCGCAGGCCGACGCTCAATCCACTGAGCCAAACCAGCCAGGGTTAAGGGTGGTATCAAGTACATTTCACATAAAGAAACAGCTACTCTCCTCAGGGGTGAGAAGAAAAAGTAGGTGATGGGGTTATCATTTTGGGAAAGATTCCCAAGGAGCTGGGGCCCATACATTTAAGGGGACATGCTTGGGGCATGTGCTGCTCGTAGAATTGAGGGCCATTATCAGGACAGTCCTTACACAAGAACAGCCTTATAATGGAATGAGGAAGCCCCTTCCTTTTCCCCCTGCCTCATCTCTCTGTAGTGCCCCTTATTCTCAGAGTTGAGTAGGAAGTATCTTAAAAAGAGAAATAAGAACTGAAATTTAGCACCAGTGTTACAAAGTACGTATGTATAGCAGGGTGGGTTTGAAACTAAGAGACAACAGCTCAAACAGGAACACAGACTGGGACCTAGACTATTTCCCTGTTCAGCTTTGGCTCTTTAAAATGTTCCCTTAAAAGTTGATCCTGAGGAGCCACACAATCTGGTGGGGAAGACACACAAGAGCAGGAGACTTGTCAGAAAGCACTTAATGATTAAAAATCCCATTTCCATAAATTATCATCAAATGAGTTTGCATATGTAAATTGCTTAGAACAGTGTCTGGCATATACAAGGTGCCATAAGTTATTGTCTATAGTAGTAGTGTCATCATCATTATATCATCTTATGACTGCAATGCTAGTATTAGGCATTAATATATAATTGCTAAAATTAAGGTTAAAAGCATTCCCTGGGAGTTCTATGAAATGCATAATCATGAATTTGCTTACAACATGTATTAGCTGGTACAAAAATAAAGTGTGTGCTACCACACTAAAAATAAAACAAAAGAAAACCATAAATCAATGCTGAAATTTTGAATGATGCGTGGTGATTGTAACCCAAAGGGGTACATTTTCACAGAGTTTCCCATAACGTCTGGCTATTTGATTACATGCTATGGTTTAATAATGTCCTTACCCCATGATTTTGGCAGTCTAATGCTTTATGTCACAGAAAAATCAATGATGATTATTGTTGAATCCTCCAGAACCTGAGCTACATTCATCTTTCTGACTGCGTGTGTTCATGTGCGTGTGGGAAATGTTGGGGGGAACTGGAGGTTACCACTATGACAATAGCGTGCCCCTTGGAATAAGAACTCTTCCAAACTAGATGCCTTATCCACAGAATCAAATAGACTTTATCTACATTTCTAAAATTAATTCCCTTATTTCTCAATTACTACAGAATGAATCGACGGACTACCTTCTTTGCTTAACGTCCGCATTTTAGGTGTAAATGAACAAATTACAACCTCACAATCTAATTACTTCTTAGATTAGTTATTATTGGATTTTTTTTGTTGGTGGTCATGTTAGCTTAGTTCATTTTCAATGTTTACATTTTGCATTATCCAAACATTAACGTGACAATATCTGACTTTTATCTGCATGTAGTTTACTTTTCTAGGGATTTTAATTTATCAGAAAACTGGTAACTTGATGCTTAGCCTAGAATTCCCTCAGATCCTACCACCATCCATGACTATGGAACAGTCAAAACTACAAACCAAAATGCAGGTGTTGAAGGGAAAGTGTTGTATTCACGGCAGAGTCACTCCCCCTTTACTCAAAGCCTACATACTCATATTTTAAACCTCGTCCACACTGATTAATTCGTTTCTTAATCAAAGTGAATAACAGGAGTAACATGTAGAAAACTAAGGGGGCTTAGAATCAGACCAAAAAAACAGAGATGACAATGAGGCAGAGGAACACAAAAAGCAAATTCAAACTCACGGGCTCGTGGCGCGTGGGGCACACCGCCCTCCACGACACCAGCAGCGCAGTGCGGCCTTCAGGCCCTGATGTCTTCAGTGGGTTAGAGTCTCTCACTAGTTTAGGTGACCTGTGAGCAAGTCATTTACTTCTCTGGGTTTTCAATTCTACACCTTTATAACTGTGGCCTTTGATTGGATGATTTACATAATCACTTAACAACTTACATTTTTATTGTTTTAAAATAATTTTCTAATGTTTCATGAAACATAACAGTGAGCCCAGAAATAAACCCGCATTTATAAGCCCAGTGAATCTATGACAAAGAAGGCAAGAACAGAGACTGGGGTAAAGACAGTCTATTCAATACATGGCTTTGGAAAAATTATATAGATACAGGCAAAAAATAAAACTAGATCATTTTCTTACACCATATTTAAGAATAAACTGAAAATTATTAAAGATTTACCTGTAAGATCCAAAACCATAAAAATCCTAGAAGAAAACATAGGCAGTAAAATCTCTGAAATTTCTCTCTGCGATGTTTCTGACATGTATCCTCAAGCAAGGAAAAAAAAGGAAAAATAAACAAACAGGGCTACAGCAAACTAAAAAGTTTTTTCACAGCAAAGGAAACCATCAACAAAATGAAAAGACAACCTATTAAATGAGAGAAGATATTCACCAATGATACATCTGGTACATCCAAAATTTATAAAGAACTCAGACAACTCAGCACCATACAAACAAACAACCCAATTACGAAGTGGGCAAAGGACCTTAAAAGACATTTCCCCAAAGAGGACATACAGATGGCCAAAAGACATATGAAAAGATGGTCAACATCACTAATCATCAGAGAGATGCAAATTAAAACCACAGTGAGATATCGCCTCACACCTGTCAGAATGGCCGTCATCAGTAAATCAAACAAGCGATGGCGAGGGGGCAATTGGTGGGAAGGCAGATCAGTGAAACCACTATGCAAAAGTGTGGAGGTTTCTCAAAAAAATAAAAATGAAACATATATACAACAAAACCCAAAGCACTAATTTGAAAGAATACGCCCCTCTATGTCACTGCAGCACTATCTGCAACAGCCAAGATATGAAAGCAACCCAGGTGCCCATCAACAGACGAGTGGATAGAAAGGTCGTGGTATACACAACACAATATCACTTGGCCATAAAAATGAAATTTTACCATGTGTGACAGCATGAATGGTCCTAGAAGATATTCTGCTCAGCAAAATAAGCCAGACAGAGAGAGACAAGTACCATATGATTTCACTTATATGTGGAATCTCAAGAACAAAATAAATGAACAAACCAAATAGTAACAGACTTAAAGAGAACAGACTGATGGTGGCCAGAGGGGCGGGGGGTTATGGGACCAGGTAAGAAAGGGAAGGGGTTCAGAAGGACTAATCGGTAGCTACAAAATCGTCATGAGGCAGTACATAAAGCGCAGAGAATATAGTCAGCGATAATGTAATAACTATGTGTGGTTTCAGTTCGGTAGTTAAAATATTGGGGGAACAGTCTGCGAAGTATACAAGTGTCTAACTACTATGCTACACACCTAAAACTAAGGCAAAATGATATTGAATACAAACTGCAATTAAAAAATAAAATTAAAAATAATCAGTGTGTGACACCTTTCAAAATATTTCTACTAAAAACAGTTAAAGTAAGTGAAGATGGTTTGCTCTTAATATTAGTAAATACTTGTTATTTAGTATTAGTTAGGTATTTTTATAAGTGTCTAAATATATTTTTTAATATTTACAACAATTCAGTGAGTTAGATTCTATTTATGCCCAGTGTACAAAAGAGGAAACTGAGGCTTACACAGCTGATGTTAATCGCATAGTATCTCATGGTGAGACGAGATCCAGAATCCGTTTTTGTCTTTGGCAACACTTTATCCCACCTCCCCAAGGTGCACCTAGAAGCACCACATACTTGTATGGGAGTTGCTGTTTTATTCCTGGGTCACAGGCACCCAGCAAGTTTCTGGTCTGCGAAGCTGGACATGTAACTGGTGCTACGCCACCTACGGCTCATTGATTAGAAGCGCGGCACCTGCCCCCGGCTGCATGCAGTCACAGATTCTGCTGCTGTGCCAGGTGGCCCACGTGTCCACAGGAGTACTCAAGTTGATTAAATATGACCCCCACTGCTGTGCCACATGACTTGAATATCAACTTACCACTAAGGGACGGCTGATCCAGGGAGAGGTTTCTCTTTTTTCAAACATGGCTAATGACCTGTTTATTAATTTTGAAAAGTTTATAATTTCTCTGTCTCTCACAGCAGATAACATGGCCTGCAAACTCCGCCTGGTACAGCTAAATACTTTTCAAATATGTCATCTTAGTTACTAAAAGCCCCACAGCCTTGGTTTTCTCATCTAAAAACTGGTAATAATAATAGTTCTTAGCCTACAAGGTTGTTGTAAAGATGAAACGAGTAAATACATGTAAGTATGCAAAATAGCATCTGACCTATGGTAAATGTTAAAAAAAAAGTTAGTTACTATTAGCTGCCTCAGAACTATTGTTGAAAACCCCTGAAGGTTATGTTTGGGATCTATTTCTCTTCATTTTCCTAGTGCCTAGTGTAGTCAGTACCTGATATTTTATAGATGTTCCATGAATTTTTGAATGAATGACAAAGTTGTATTTTTTCATCTCTAATGGACTGAAAATATGAGCTTTGCCTGCCTGAAATGGTTATTACAGGTCATATAATGTACTATGTATTTGATTATATTTGCTTGTTTATTTAATTTATAAACTCTTGTAATGAACTTGTTATTAAGATTCTTTTCCCACATTTTACGGAGAAGAAAAGAGCTAATATAACATGCTCACAGTTGGGGGGAGGGGGGGAAGGCGGAATCAGAATTTGAATCCAGGCTGTCTTGTGTCTGAACCAGGATGCTTCGTTGCTTCTCTCTGCTCTTCAACATATCATGAGCAAGTTTAGGAGAAAGGGCTTAGAATACCAAGATGCTTTGTGCCAACAGAAGGCATTTGTACATGCTAACGAATCTGCAACTAGTTCTCTTCAGTGAATCATGCATCCCTTCCCCTGTCTAAAATTGTATTCTAGATATTAAGAAGCTCATGGACAACTGTGTGGTGGCTGTGGGGCTGGGGGGTGGGAGAGGGTATAAGTGGGATAAATGGTGATGCAAAAAATACAACAAAAATAAATTTAAAAAGAAGCAATATTTAGCCTAGAATAACTGAGGGTGCGGTGCTCTTGCGATTGTCACACAAATAATTCAAGTGACTCAATTATCCAGTATGTGCAGTATGTGCATTATTCTTATCCCTTTATCTTTCTAGCAATTGTTCAACTGCTGGCTCTTTGCTCACTATCAGTATCAAAAACATATTTCAGTAAGACCGTTATGAAATTCATTAGCAGGTCATCTGAAAATCACTTGGACAGAGAGAAACACTGATACATGTGTCCTATTATCTATGAATTAGTATCATCATTTTCACTTCCATGCTCCAACATACTCATTTGTAAAATAAGAATGCCAAAATCCCTTCATTATATTCATGATAATTAAAATTTTAATGTAGAGATCCCATATTTGGAGATCAACAAACCATAGGATATTGTAAATAGCAATTAGGATGAAGGTTGCAGGGTTTCTATAATCCACGAAATAACCAATGTAAAAGGGAGTGTGGCTCATTCTTCATATTCATGCAAATATTTTAGTCATATCAAGTGTGTCCACCAAGTTTAAGAGCAGGCCTACACAGAATGCACACAGACTTAGCAAGCATGGTAACAATAAATTTTATGTGCCAATGTCTCTATTGTACATAGACTGACTTCTACCCTCCATACATGTTGTGTATGTGGCTTCCGTACTTTCTCTTTTTCTGAATTTGTTTCCCATTATTAATCTGAAATAGAAACTTCACTCATTCATACTGAGCACTTGTAATGTGCCAGGGCTGTACTAAAATCAAAAAGATAACACATGCCCAATGCCCTCAAGGAACTCGGTCTACCGAAAACAAAGAAACATCAACCAATCATTAGAATCTAGGTGAAAAAGTGCTAAGAGAGATATTTATAACACAAAACCCAACACAGCAGTAATGAGGAAGGCAGGTGAGTGAGTGCCCTGCTCTGGGAAGGGCAGTAAGTAACCAGAGAAAAGTAATCTTTGCCGGATTGGCTCACTCCCCAAACCTGTTTATATTGTTTCCCGGGGGAATCTGCTTCAGCGGAAGACAGGAACTGGGGGACAAAAAGGAATATCCATAGGCTGATGCCTATGCCCAGTCCAGGGGACGCAGAAGAGGGAGGCATCAGGAAATGGAATCAAAGAGAATTCTTTCGAACAGACCAAAACAGAAAATCCTCCTAGACGCTCTTTGGATAAAAAAGCACATTTTTTTTTTTTTTTTATCTCTTTTGCCACCCTTTATTCCTCCATCTTTTATTTTCAATATATCACATGCTTTGCACAATTGCCTTACTTAACACTAACAGTTCAATGATTAGAAATGAACAATTTGGTTACAAAACTACAAAAAAATAGGGTCTGGGTTTTGGCCAGGTGTACAGAGCTGTTTTGTGGGAGTCAGCAGTCAGATTCAGATGTTTGTCTCTAACTACTTTCTCTTAAATCCGTCTTCTACATACCTTTCATACACTGAGCAATGGGAGAACAGAAGTACGTCACTCCCAGGGTCATGACCAATTCTGCAACTCTGTCAACACCAAGTATTCTTAAAGTTCCTAATTCTATTTCTATCTTATCTCTGATTCACTTGTCCAATGAAAAATAAGCAAGACCTAGCTGTGAGATCTAGTTGGATGTATGCTTTATATACACATGTGCATACACACACATGTAACATTGTACATATATTTGTATAAATTTGAGACAGTTTTAGAGAACTGGGGATTGAAGCAGCTAATCATCGTTTCCACTGGCATTTTCAATTTCAAAGAATAAATACTGTTATCGGACATGGTGATAATATTATTTTGTATTTTCACAACGCATCTAATAAAGTTAAATATTGATGAAACAAATAAGTTATCAGCCTTTTATAGTGAGAAACAAAAATTGTTCAGCTGGAGTAAGAATACACAGTATATCAATAAAAGAGCTAATAAATTCATGAAGGCTGTTGAATTCAAGTTAGTTCTTAAATTCTTATTTGGAATATCAGGTAAAAACCTGTAATTCACTAGGCTGTGGAACATAATTGTTTTTCTTGAAACAACAAGTTCATGAAATAAGTCTGCAAGATAACCTATTTTTGACCACATGAAAAGAATATATGCGGTATTATTGGAACACTTCGTCATACTCTATGTAAAGAGGTAATTAGTGTTAAAAATAAAGCTAGAAAAGGTACTTCTTAAAGCAAAATTGGGCATCTTTATTATCTAGTAATACTAGTTAGTTAACTTCCCTCGAGGGGATAGTATTGTGATTAATTAGACTGACTAGAGAGTAGTTTTGAAAAAAAACAAAAAAGAAAAATCTGAGTGCTCAAAATTATTAGCATGATTTCACCACAATTATCTCTAACTTTTACTCTTTATTTACTTAAATTCCCATTTTATTGGTTCTTTGTGGAAAACATAAAAATTACTCAATTCTACAAACGCACTCTCTTTTAACAGGTTAAGGAAAGCATAACGAGAGGCAAACGTCAGTGACTATATTGGGCAACTTTAACCCCCCAGAACGATCTTGTGAATCAAATGTCCACTCTTTGGCAGCTGCCAGCTCAAGGAATTCAGGAAAAGTTTAGACATGTATGGAATGGTATGGCAAGAGGGACTCACAGAGAGCAGTTTGTCTGGCATCTCTAGTTTATGTGAAAATCTGAAAGTCAGAATAGTAATTTACCATAGTTTTTTGATCCACTCATCTACTGATGGGCACTGAGGCTGTTTCCAGCACCTGGCTATTATAAACAGCGCTGCTATGAATATAGGGGTGCATAGTACAGTAAAGGGGTTTGCCCATGTGACACTATTGCCTGGATTGCTCTTGACTTGAGTTCTTTAACTTTCTCTTCTGTTGTTCAGTTGCTTCTCTCTTAGGTCTGTGGGTGTTTGGGGTTTGGGCACTCAGAAGAGTGTTAGAATATTTCTTGCTTCGCATATAAAAGAGGGATGCCTCCTGAAACACACAATGTTTCTGACATCTGAAAACAAATACCTATTAGACTGATAGTGAGATGCCTGCAGCAGCTCATCAACTTGAGTGCTTATCTACAGCACGAAGATTGCTCAGCTGATACCTCCTGACCAGATTATGTCCATAATTAGAATTACAGCAACAGACTGCTAATCATGAACCTTCCCACCATAATGTAAAACATACTCTGGGCTCTGGTAGGAAAGCAAAGAACACATGCATTTGGTAAAAGTAAAAGTCATCAGGTTATAAGTAATGCAGCTTTACCAGCTCAGTGAGCTCAACAAATCAGTGGTATCAATTCTTTTTTAATAATGTAAGAAACTACAATCCACATTTCATATTTATATGATGGCACCTCTAGAAAGTAAATGTTTAGACTATTCTTAGAACGATCAATTGATGGATAAAAATTTTTCTTCATTTTTTGAGTGGCAAAATTATATTCTATTTTGTTTTACACCCTGAATTCTAGATCCTGTGAAAAACAGTGTAATTGTATTTGACTGATTTCCTTTCTCAAATCAATCAAGTGTTTATGTATGAGGGCAACTAAGCCGAGACAGTTCAACTAATTTTAAAAGAATTAGAAATAGAGACTAACATTTTACACTAATGGACAAAGCAAAAAAACCTAAATAATGCTGTACAGAAAACTTCTTTCAAGCAATCATATCTAAAACTCTTATTGACTTAATTCAACTTATTTGCTTCCATTGGAAAAGGAATGAATAAAACACAAAATTTCCAGCAAGTTTTGTTTAAAAGTTTGTTTTCATTTATTTTACTCTTCTTTCTTTCTTGTTTAAAAATTAATGCAATCCTCAGATTATTTGAAAGGAGTTTTGGAATGCAACGTCAATAATTTGCAAAGGTGGATTATAAATTTACTCATTTTTGCATGGTACAACAAATCCACAGTATATCCTTTAGTGTATTAGCATATTTGTGTGTCTATATATGTATGGCCGTGTGTGTGTACTCTAGTTTTATTTAAAATTTTTGCAGCTTTATTGAGGTATGATTTATATAGAAAAACCTTGCATATGTTTAATGTATACAGTTTGATGAGTTTGGATATATGCATACATTGGTGCTATCATAACTACAATCAAGGATATAAACATATTCATTACTTCCTAAAATTTCCTAGTGCCCCTTCTCTTTTCTTCCTATCTGTGGGTTTATTCATTCCATAAATTTCACTTATTATTTTCTTAATAATATTTTACTACTGTCCTCATATTTTATACATTTCAAAGCATGTAAAGTCTAAGTTCTGAATCAATCCTCTTGAAATTGCACTGAAATCCAGAAGAGCAGGTACCTTTTTTTTTTTTTTATTTTGTAAATAAGAAAATAGAGGGAACATGTGGTGAAGTGATTGTGATGTTCTCATAAGCTAGTCAGTTGCCATGCTTTGTATAGAAATGAACACTTTGCTTCTCAGAGTTTTGTTAATTTTACAGCATTCTACCTCATGACATTGTAATTAACAGCAAACCTATAAAAATATAAAAAGCATATACATGAAATATAATATGGTTCAAACTATAATAGCTTTAAGCAGAATGTTAGAGTTCTTTTCTTGAAGTGTACATGGAGGTGGGTATTATTGGTTTTTAAGATCAAACTGAAGATTTAATCTGAAAATTGGTTTTGCATGAATAGAAGGAAAATCTTTACTCTTCTATCCCTATTTTACTGACAACATGGAGCTTGCTGCAAAATCAAAGACTTCAAAGGTTCCCCTTTATACAAGTATTTTTCCTAGCTCCCAAATACCACAAAACTGTTCAAAGTCTCTTTGAAGAAGAAAAAGGGAACTGATTATTTCCCCATTTCTTTGCATTTACTTTTCTGAAATGTTTCTTCAAAGCTAAATTTATAATGTAAATATAGTTTCTCTATGTGTCCTGAAAACCTTAAGCGAGGCAATAATTTTATATCTAACTCCACTTTTGGAACAATCATGCATATTTAAAGCTGTTGTTCAAAGCTTTTCCTGATGTGTTTCTTGAGCAACTGTAGAAAATTGTTGAGGGATGAAAACCTCTAAAACAGTTTATACTGCTTCTGATTTATTTACATATTTTTGAGGATATATGCTGTGAGTTCAGAGAAAATATTAAAATTGCAGAAAATACTGAAATAAATGCTGAAGCAATTGAAAACAAAGGAATTGGAGGGAAAAAAAAATCTGTTAGGCTATTTATAGAGATTGTTCCAGTCTTCCTCTTCTACTTCTGTGGCAGACATATTTAAAATTATGTTTTCTCTTCCTGGGATCTGGCTTGTATATACACAAGGGCTTGATAGAACGGTTTTCATCACACAGCAATGCTAATACTGCCTATTCAATGGCTATCGACTGTTCAAAACAATGACTTAAATTTATCCACTCTTTGGCCTAATAGATAATGCAATTCCCGGGGGAATTTTTCCCAATGGTTTAGTATTTTTCTAAAAGGGCTGATGGAAAACATCTTTTCACGTTTTTATATATGAGTTGACCTTAATAACCGAGCAAACATTTTATTGACCAAAAGGGTAGTTAAAAAAAAAGAACACCCAGAATTTCTATAATTTCATATCTCTTAAAGATACCTTAGTTGTTAATATTCAGGCAACGGCAACGGCATTTGCTACTAGGACATTTGAGCATGCTTTCTTAACAGGTTGGAAGGCAAATCAAAATAAAAGCTTTATAATCATGAAGATGTTAGTTTGGAAATAGTTGCATTTCATTTATATCTGAAATGCTGATTTTACATTCATCATATTTCTAGCAATCTTATTTTTCTTGATTTTTAGTTATTGCTACGGAGTGATGTATTTTATCCAAATATACCATAGTGTGTGTGTGTCTGTATTCTAAGTACCCTGATGGTTTAAATAATTTTGTTTCTGAATCCATCTTAACTGAAATAATTTTATTTTAATTTTCATTCTGGGCATTTCTTGGTGAGTGTGAACAATATAGAAATATTTGTACTACACAAAAATTAGTGTCTACTCCTACCACCAAATATCTGCACATGAATAAAATGTGATTATTTAATTTCCTTCTTTAAAGGTATAAAAAAATTGCACTTCAGGGCACAAAGATGAAAAGATTTCTTGGAAAGCATCATAATATGGGTAGGGATAAATTAGGAAAAGCTATTACTTTTAAAGAGCAATATTTATTTTCCCTAAAAGATACTCTGGATACCTCAGCTATTCTTTTGAGAGGTACTAATTCTTATAGACAATATAGTTATCATTGTGCAGCTAGTTCAATATTTTCTACATCTATAATACAATATAGTTTACATTTTACTTTTCTTAAGTTAGAACGTATGCAATGGAGAAACACAGTATATGGGATTTGCTTTCAAAGCCAGGATGTAAGGTAAGAATTATATGCTATTGAAATAGGCTTTACATATTACCTAAAGCAATATGCAGATTTAATACAACCCCATGAAAAATGTCAATGGCATTTTTCACAGAAACAGGAAAAAACTACCCTCAAAATAGTGTGGAACTACAAAAGACCCCAAGTAGCCCAAGCAATCCTGAGGAAAGAGAGCAAAGGCAGAGGAATCACTTTCCCTGACTTCAACAGTACAGTGCTGGCGAAACACAGCGATGACAACAACAAAGACAAAACTCAGACACGCAGACCAGGGGACGAGAACCCGGAGCCCAGGAACACACCCATATGTGTATGGGCAGCTAAGTTTTGATAAAGGAGCCAAAAACATACCATGAAGAAAGGAAAGCCTCTTCCCATAAATGGTGTTGGGATAACTGAGAAGACATACACAAAATAATGAAACTAAACTGCCATACACACAAAAATAACTCAAAATGGATTAAGGATTTTAATGTAAAAACTGAAATAACAACCTACCACGAAGCAAGCACAGGTGTTAAACATACGGATGCTGGTCTCAGGGAGGTTTTTGTGAACTTGAGCCCAAAGGCAAGGGAAATAAAAGCAAAAATGTATGAATGGAACTAGCAAACAAAAGGCTTCTGCACTGCAAAATAAAGCATCAGCAAAATAAAAAAGGCAACCAACCAAATGGCAAAAGATATTTGCACATGATACCTCTGGTAAGCACCTAATACCCATAATATTTAAAGAACTCATACAATTCAATGACAAAAACAAACAAACAAACAAAAAAAACAAGCAATTCAGAACACCTGAATACACACTTTCCCATTAAACTATACAGGTGGCCAACAGATATGTAAAGAGATACTCAACGTCACTAGTAATAAGGGAATTGCAAACCAAAACCCCAGGGAGATACCACCTCACACCTGTCACAATGGCAGGTTTCAATAAGGCAAGAACTAACATGTCGGAGAGGGGATTGAGAAAAGAGAACCCTTGCCCAGTGCCAGTGGAAATGTAAACTGGGGCAGCCACTATGGAAGGCTGTGGGGGGTTCCACGAAAAATTAGGACTCGAGCTACCATATCACCCAGCAATAGCTTTTCTGGGTGTCTATCTGAAAATATTGAAAACACATCTATGTAACGACATATTCATTGCAGCATACTCACAAAAGCCAAGATATGGAAATAACCCAAGTGTCCTTCAGTAGACGACTGGATAAAGAAGATGTGGTGCATAGACACCATGAGCGACTACTCTGCCATAAATAGATGAAATACTGCCGCTTGTGACAGCATGGATGGATCTTGAAGGTATTATGGTAAGTAAGTCAGATTGAAAGGAACAAGGGATGTATGATTTTACTATTACGTAGGATATAAAACAAAAAGCAACAAATAAAAAACCAAAACTAACTAAAACACAAACTCACAGATACAGACAAAAGAATGGTGATTACTGGAGGGAAGGGCAGTCGGGGAGGACAAGAGGGTACAGGAGGTCATATAGAGGGTGACACAATGAGACAGACTTCAGCTGGTGAGCATCCAATGACATTTACAGACGTTGTATTTACATGATGACACCCCAATACATTTAATTAAAAAAATAAGAACTAAAATAAGAGTATAAGTGTGCGCTCAGGTTCTGATTCACGATGGTGACCCCTGACCTCACTCTGCCCGCAAACACACTGAATAGAGAGCTGTACATGCAACAACTTCCTCTGATAAGAAAGACACAAAAAACTAAAAATTGGCTAAATGACTCCTAAGCACCAGGGAATGAGAGAAAGTCCACATGGAAGCAAGTAGGAGAGGCTGGGACACAATCTTGCCATCAGTTCCAGGGTCAGGAGGGAATTCAAAACCTGAAGCTTCTCTCTGAGGAGCAGAGGGTTTGTACCCCACATCTGACGCCCCTAAGTTTTAAGACGTGCACCTGAGAGATGAGGCTCTGTAACATTTAGCTTTGAAAACCAATGAGCTGACCTCCATGAGCCCTAGACTCAGCCCCCTCAGGGCTCAGGCCGGGGCTTTGTGTGGGAGAGGCCCACTCGCTTATCTGGGAGCATTGGTCTAAGCGGCAGGCATCTGATGTAGCACAGATTTGGGGGACCAGCAAAGGAGATCGCCAGGGCATGGGCATGTTTGCACTCTCCCTCCACCTAGCTCCAGCCAGTCAGTGCCAATGTTTTGCTGTTGCTGATGTTTTTTAAGCGTGGACTCAGAACTGAAAATAGGCAACCAAGTTTTGATCCAGTATTAAGGTGTACTATCTTATCTCTTACTCTATTAATTAAGCCTAACAAGACACAGTGACCATAGGACATGATTGACTTGTATCGTTCTTATTGTCAACCAACCCCTCAAACATTTTTACAAATACATATATAATTTGTAAAAAAAAAAAAAAGGTATATATGTATATACTCTTACTAAGTAATATTACCCATGTCCTCCCTCCACTTTGATAAAGTACTTGACTGAAGCTTGGAGGTATCATGAGGAGAAAAAAGTATTATTTCTCTATATACAAAATTTCTATCCAAAAGAAGGGATTTCATTAAGTTTTATATGTAGTGTTCACCAAGAATAGTGCATTAAAGTAGTCGTCGTCGTCGGCAGCTGTCCGTCTCGAGAGACAATGGTGTAGCTTCTTAAGAGTCTATCTGCACCGCCGAGAATGGCTGTGCAGTCCGACTCGGGAGTGACACGGTATCTGTCTCCTCCCGTGTTGAATCGACATCTTGCGATGAAGCTACAGAGCCTGGGCAGGGTGATATGGAGGGTCTGCTGTTGCCCATGCAGCAGACCCCCCCTCTCTTCGCAGCTGAAGGATCCAAGGGAAAGACGGAGTCAATACAGCTTGGCTTCAGGTGCGCCGCAGGAGTTGCCGGTGTTGACTACAACGTCAAACCGCCTTAGGGACTCCGGCTCCGGATTTTCTGTCGGGGTTTACTCCCTTAGCCTTTCCCCTGAAGAGGTATGCCGCAAGGCAGCGGAGGTTTTTTGGAGTCAGAGTTTTCCTTCTCTGATGTGCCCTGACTGGAAGATCGAACCAGCGACACTTAGCTCGCAGGCCGACGCTCAATCCACTGAGCCAAATCAGCCAGGGTATTAAAGTAGTAGCCAGTAGATAATCCATAATAAAAAGATGCCTTTTTAACAGCTTGTATAAAGCAGTTTGATATAGTTCTATCAGTCAACAAGCATGAATCTAGCATCTACTATGCAAGATATAATAATGAATAATATTTGTTGCTTTGTTCTCAAACATAAAACAGGACCTCTGTTATGACAAGGTGTTTTCTGTTTTCATTTTCAGCCACATTCCTTTTGTAACTTGAATTATGAACACTGCAGGATCTGCCACTGCTACGGTCGCCGGCAACCTTAATCACTAAAATGTTATCTTCCTCAACATATTCACCGTCCAATGAGTGTGCGGGCTTGCGTGTCGGAGCTAACACACGGTCCCGCGAGACAGCTGTGTTTTAGTGTCATAAAAGACAAGTGACAGCTCTATTCCTGAACCTAAGATACAGAGTATCTATTGCTTGCTGCATTATTTACTCTGGATTTATCTGTGAAATCTTTAACATAGGGTATGTGCAGGCAGGATATATCAAACTCAGAAATGTAATAAATCTTAGTGTTGTCGGGAGATCAAAATTTCTCCTAACTTTAGTTAGAAACATCTGCACTAAAAACTAAACCTCGACGTCATTATTTGTAAAGGGTCTTATCTGCTCATTTCCATGGGATAAGTAGGGCCACATTTTTATTCTCATTGGGTTGTTTTGTACACAGATTAGAAAATAAAATTTTGAGTGTATCACGAGACTCTTAAAGAATTAGGGGCTTAACACAATTTGGTTTTCCTTTTATAAAAAATATTTAATACAGACTATCAATAAAACATTCAAGTATTTATGGAACAAGGTAAAATTATTAAAAATTGCTCCATAGTTTTCTGTAAGGAGAATGTAAAGGTTATGCATTTATGTGTTAAACCATTCTGTCCTGTGGATTTCAAATTAAACTTCTAACCTGTGAGAGTTAGGTTATAATTTTTAAACTCATGTTCATAAAGAAGGACTTGGCTTAAAAAATGAGGTTGTCTCAAGGAAAAATTATTCCTACTACTATAAATACAATGGCAATTTATGCTTTGAGATCAATATCATTCTAGGTAATAACTGTACAAATAACGTCTTTGTACAAAAAAAATCAATTCTCTACCTACAAACAAAGATAGCTCCTTTTCAGTTCCTCAAAAATGCATTAACATATGTACTATACAAGAAAGTATAATCTTAATTCTGAAAATAGGAGAGTATACAAATATATATATAACACACAAAACTAAAATGTTATAGAATTAGAATTTTCTTAGACTCCATTCAAGAAATCAGAATAATAATTCTTAAGAGTTCCATTTTAAACAATTTAAAATGTCATGAGTATCTATGAAACAAAAAAGTTACATGAACAAAATTCAGAGTATAAAATCAATAGAAAAATCAAGGAAACAGAAATAAAACAGTAGTACAATGAACATTTCTTTCAGTCCATGATATTTCAAATTGACAATAAAAAATATGAAAAAATAATGAGACAATTAAGGTGAACATAATAGACATATATGAGAATAGAGAATATAGTTTATTTTCAAGGAACTATGGACCATTTATGAGTTGACTACATATTAGGCCTCAAGATATGTAAACTTTTGTAGATGCTAGAAAGGAGGCATTTTATAGAAATCATCTGCTGTTCAAAGTACAATCAGAAATTAATTGAAAAACAGAAATAAGTATGTCTGAGTAACAAAAGAAAACTCCCTGCTTAACTACTCTTAGGCCAAAGAGCAAATTTAAAATATAACTATATTATCTATTAAAAAATATAATAAAAACACTATCCAAATCAGCAACACCACGGTCAAAGCACCAAGGGCATTCCTATTAAAACAGGAGAAAATTAAAGGACCACTGTCAATATTATTGCACAATATTTTCTTGGAAGCATCAGCCAATGCAATCAAGTATAGGAAAGATATTAAATGTAAACAATACAATACGAATACATAATATGACTGTATGACTATAAAACCACAAAGAACTTTCTTAGACGCCTTTAGAACTATACAACTATTAGAAGCTAACATACAAGAAAACTGAGATGACTGAGGGTTTGGCTGATGACTCTTTAAAACACCAAAGACATGATCATGAAAGGAAGAACTGATAAGCTAGACTTCATTAAAATGGAAAATTTCTGCTCTGTGAAGACACTGTTAGGGAATAAAAAGACAAGTCATAGGCTGGAGAAATATTCACAAAAGACATACCTGATAAAGGGCTATTGTCCAAAATACACAAAGACCTCTTAAAACTCAAAAGGAAGAAAATAATTATATAATATAAAACTTATATATCCGTATATCATTATATAGACGCAAACTAGCATATATGTGTACTCTGAAACAGAATGTGAGAAATCCAGAAAAATAATTGTGAAGTTATAAGGTTGCTAGATAAACATCATAACAGAATATTTTTCTGAAATTTGCACTTTAAAGTAATATCATGTTTTTAAAACTGCAATAGAAATCTGTGTCTTCATTTTTCAAACACAATGTTAATAGGAAATTATATATCCCCTGCATTGCCTTTCACTATATTCCTAACATATAGTCTTGTTATATATAGGCTTATATTTCATACAAAAGAAAATACAGTGAAAGGGAATTGAGTTTATTATTTATAATTTATAATTATTTATATAGTGGGCTAAATTATTAGATTAAATTATTTCACTATAGTCCACTATTAGAAATGCACTAAATTACCTATTTGGATGCGGTCTACTTTTTCATCCTTGTCTTTTCTTCCCGTCCTCTTATTTTCCTACTCTATAGCATTCTTCTTTTTTCATGTATTTTATTTAGCCTTTCAGGTTTTTTTCATGTCCTTTTATAACACCAGGTTTTAGCTATAAAAAATGGAGTTAAACATTCCTAGATATTTTGGCTTACAGAAATTGTTCAAAGGTATTACCATCTTTGAAACATGTTAAGATTGCCTAAAAAAGTGTTTAATTATAAAAAATGTCTTCTCCTTGCCACATTTTTATATCAGACTAATTATTCTAACATGTCTATTCTGAGACAGAAATTTTTTTAAAAGATCTTTGACTTCCTGTCAAGATGGTGACAAAGGCAGATATGGCTCCCCTCTTCACACAACCGCATAAAAATTACAAATAAAGTACAGAACAACCACCACTCAGAACCATCAGAAATCAAGTTGAAGGGAAGTCTCACAACTATGGAATTAAAGAAACCACATCCATCCACACAGGTAGGAGGGGCGCGGATGCAGAAGAAGCTGGTTCCTCACCCACGTGTGGTGGATAAAAAAAAATTCAGGACAAGTATCTCAGGATCAAGGAGTCCCAGCCCCACTAGGTCCCCAAGCTCAGAATTCCAGCACCAGGAAGATAAGTCCCCACAGCTTCTGGCTGCAAAGACCAGCGGGGATTAAGTCAGTGGAAGAAACTGCAGGAGCCCCAAGCAGTTCCTCATAAAGAACCCACACATGGACTCACCTACTCAGACTCACTCCCTCTGAGCTCCAGCACTGCGGGCGCAGCTTGAAAGGCACCAGTGGTATACAGGGAGGAACTGATGTGTCTGGTGTCAAGGTCATGGTCTGCTTTCTAAACAGACACACAGAGCCACAGAGCCAGCAAGCTGATGCCATATCTGAGGCTCCATCAACCGAACTAACACTGACTCACCTTGGAGATCCCCAGAGACTCTGCCCCACCCAACATAAGGGCCCACCCAAGCTACTTTTCCATATGAATGGCTGGTCTTAGCTCATGCTCTCAACTTCCTAAATCCTCTCAAATAAGCAACAGCTGGCCTGAGTGAGCCCCAGGGCCAGCACTACCAGCAGTCAGCCTAAACACACAGCTTGGCTTCACCTGGGAATCTCTAAGTCCAGACAAGTAGCAGCCATCTCAGATTGCTTTATAGCTCAGGCATGGTGACCACAGCAAAATACAGGTCGGGGCTGACCTTGGCCTGCACCACCCAGTAAAACCCCAGGGTCAGCACACACAGAGGACAGCTACAGACCAAACTGGAACACCACCACCGTCACCCTGCACAGCTGATCCTCCTTGGAGGGTGTAGGTTGGTGGTCAGTGGTCACAGCTAATCCTTGCCATTGACTGGCCTGGGTAAATCCCCCCCATTGACCTGCCAACAGCAACCAGGGCTCAACTACAAGAAGAGGGTATACTCAGACCACACGAAGGGCACACCTTGAGTACCCAGCTTGGGTGATAGGGGAGGCTGTGCCACCAGACCCTACATGACACCCACTACATTAGGCCACACTACCAAACAGGGAGTCAGAGAGGCTCTTCCTAATACATAGAAACAAACACAGGAAGGCTGTCAAAAATGAGGAGACAAAGAAACATGGCCCAAATGAAAGAACAGATCAGAACTCCAGAAAAAGAGCTGAATGAAATGGAAATAAGCAATCATCTCCATTGGTTATAAGGATGCTGAAGGAAATTAGTGAGGCCCTCAACAGCATAAAAAAGATCCAGTCAGAAATGAAGGATACACTAGTTGAAATAAACAACAATTTATATGGAAACAACAGTAGAGTGGATGAAGCTGAGAACCAAATCAATGATTTGGAACATAATGAAGCAAAAACAAAAACAACAAAAACAAAAAAAAACAACAACAATCAGAACAAGAAGAAGAAAAAAGAATCCAAAAACATGAAGATAGTGTAAGTGGCCTCTGAGACAATGTCAAGAGGTCCAACATTTGTGTCATAGGGGTGCCAGAAGGAGAAGAAAAAGCAAGAAACTGGAAATCTATTTGAAAAAGTAATGAAAGAAAACTTCCCTTATTTGGTGAAGGAAATAGTCATACAAGTCCAGGAAGTACAGAGTTCCAAAGAAGATGGATGCAAAGAGGCCCACTCCAAGACACATCCTAATTAAAACGCCAAAGGTTAAAGACAAAGAAAGAATCTTAAAAGCAGCAAGAGAAAAGAAGTTAGTTACCTACAGGGAAGTCCCCATAAGACTATCAGCTGATTTCTCAAAAGAAACTTTGCAGGCTAGACGGGACTGGCAAGAAGTATTTAAAGTCATGAAAAGCAGGGACTTATAGACAAGATTGCTCTACCCAGCAAGTATGTCATTTAGAATCGAAGGGCAGATAAAGAGCTTCCCAGACAAGAAAAAAGTAAAGGAGTTCATCATCACCAAACCATTATTATATGAAATGTTAAAGGGACTTATTTAATAAAAAGATCAAAATTATGAATAAAATGGCAAAAAAATACATCTCTTTCAACAACTGAATCTAAAAAACAAACTAAGCAAACAGGAAGAAGAGAGGCAGAATCATGGATACTGAGTGTTTTGATTGTTGCCAGATGGGAGAGGGGAGGGGGAAGCAGGTGAAGACGTGAGGGGATTAAGAAGTACAAATAGGCAGTTACAGTATAGCCATGGGATGTAAAGTACAGTGCAGTAAATGGAGTGGCCAAAGAGCTTATATGCGTGACCGATGGACATGAACAGTGGTGGGGAGATTGTCTGAGGGAGTGGGGAGTGCTGGGTGGAGGGGGGCAAAGGAGGAAAAATGAGGACAACTGTAATAGCATAATCAATATATAATATAAAAAAAGATCCTAGGCTTTCAAGTACTTTCTAAAGAAATTAGAGAACTCTTTCAAAATGCATACAGATTTAGCTGACATTTACTGACAGGTCTCCTGCCTTTCAGTTGCTCAGTCTTGTATAAAGTCAATAAATAAGTGTCCAAATATAAGAAGAAATATGATCCAAACTATAAAGGAATAACAGTTTGCATCTGTAGTGAGAGAAGTCTCTCACTTACAGCTGTTCCTAGGATCAGGTGAGACAGCACATACAAATTGTTTAACACAGTACCTGTTGCAAGGTGGTGTTCAATAAATGACAAGCTGAGAAATTGCTGTTTCATTGGTCTTTGTCTTGGTCTCAGCTCTCCGGAAGCAGACACTAAGCCAAGGATTTGGGGTAAACAGTTTTCTCCAGGTGAGCCACAGCACGTACGTTACCAAGCTAGTGACCACTGTGAGCTCAGTCCTGCAGGGGAGCTCACGGAGACGGCACCCCTCCCGGCATCCCGCCTCAGGTTATCCCCTACCCGCGGTCCACGCGCCAAGGCAGCTGAGGGTATTTATCCAATTCGTAAGCTGCCATTGGTAGAAAATAAATTCCAGGACATTCGTTCTCTTACATGTCTGGCTTGTCCGAAGCATGGGTTCATTGCTTCGGTGTCCTACCCCAAAGGTTCTCAGGTGGAGAATTATGTTCACAGCAAGAATCCCTTTGTTCTTGAAGTGAGTCCCATGTACCCACAGCATCTTCTGCACTGTACAGTGGCTGTAATTGTTATTAATGAGTTCATTTAGGAGAATAAACAAGAGTCACCCAATTTAATCTATGAGCGTAAAGGCTTTCCAAAGGAAGGACAATCGATATATAACATTTGAAAGACAAAGCTCTAGAAGTTAGTGATGTAAGAGGCCTGAGCAATGTGACTCAGGATGGTACATGTGTTTTATTTTCTTTTAGCTCTGATTGATTCAGTTACCTAGAGCACTGTGCTAAGAAACACTCCGAAGCTGCACTTGACTTCAGTGGGAAAGAGGACTGTGATTGACTGGGAATGCCTGCCCTGGGTGCAGAATGCAGAAATTAGGGGATTGGTCAGCAGTTTGATATCTGTTACCTAAATAAGCTCTCTCATTTTCTAGATGGCAAATTGGAAGCCCTCTGAAAGGAAGAGAATTAGTGCCTGACATCATATGGAGTTCAAATATTCGCTTCTAATTCAGTGCAAAAAAAAAAAAATGTATGTCTTAAAAAGTCTCACTCGTATGTTAAACACACCTCGTGGTGAATTTGCAAATAGCATGAGAATCCTTTAAAAAGGCAAAATTAAAGAATGGATAAAAATAGTCCTCATAAGTTGTCCTAATCACGGAATCATTTTCTCTATTCAGAATTCCACAGCCTGAGCTAAGTCCACCTGACTCTGAGATCTCACATTTATTTTTACATCCACAAACTAGCACGGCCAGACACGAGGTATCATTTTCTCTAAATTAAATAACAATCAAGATTCGGTCACTTTTCTAATGAAGACTCGTGCACAGCATCAAGCCTTCTGAAGTGCATTCAGGTGAGGATGTGTGATTTTAACAACTAGATCGTCTAAGGGACTCATTTAAAGAAAAAGTGTCCTGAAAGGAGCTCCTGAGATTCAACACGTGATTAATCAGGGAAAGCTGGCAGAACGCTGCATTTTTCTCAAAGGAGAGAACAGTACAAGGCTACTGACTTACATCACAATGAGTACAGAGATGTCCAATGAAGGTGGAGAGCGATGTTTAGGAGCAATTCTGACCGTTTTTGGCTCCCTGTGGATCACAGGGCTCAGACTGCTTTTCCTCTCAGGATTTAGAGCTGATCTTACACATAAGTCTCCAAATAGCAATCTCCGCTTCCATCTCTCAAGGGAGGAGGTGCCTCCTGTTTGTCCGGTAGCTCTCAGCTGAGTTATGACTTCGGTGAAGAAGTTCTTCCTGTCTCCCAAACTTAGTCTCATGTCTTTCCTTAACATTTGCTTAACGTTCTTTATTTCCTAGATGACAGCACATACCAGTGTACAGGAGTCTACCCTTATCCAAAGGGCATACGTTCCAAGGCCCTCAGTGGATGCTTAAAACCCGGGAGAGTCCTGCACCCTAGGTGTATTATGTTTTTTCCTGTACGAACATACCTATGACAAAGTTTAACTTACATATTCGGCACAGTTGGAGATTAACAACAATAATAATAGAACAATTATAATAATATACTGTTTGGTGAATGAATATGGTCTCTCTCTCAAAACACCTTACTGTACTGCACTCACCCCTTTTCTTGTGACGATGTGAGAGGACACAGTACCAATGGGACATGTGAATGATGTAGGCAGTGTGACACAGCATCGGGCTACCAGAAGTGTGACTTGAATACAAGCGCCGAGACACCACGACATTGGATTTGATAACCAACATGGCTACTAAGTGACTATGGTCGGGGAGTGTCTACAGTGGGGGGAACCTGGTCAAAGACATGATTAATATCTCGGGCAGGACAGAGAGGGCCTCACGAGATTTCATCACACCGCTCAAAATGGTGTGTTACTTAAAATGTAGCAATTGTGTATTTCTGGCATTTTTCATTTAATATTTTCAGACCAAAGTTGACTGCAGATAACTGAAGCAGATAAGGGGGGATTACTGTATTACCTTATCTTACTTACTTACATTTCTTCTACACCACGTTATAAGCTCTGTGAGGGCAGAGAGCATCTTTCAACTCTTTTTTGAGAATTTTCCCATGCCTGCAGTGGTGTCTACTGCATACTAAATGATTGCTAAATGCATACAGGGGAAAGAACAAGAGGATGAGTTAATGACTTACCCATAATATTTTCACTGAGGCATTAGGACTGTAAATGTCCTGGGTTCACCTCGCCATTGGTTCTACGTCTGCCATTAAGTCACATGGGGCTGATGGGAAGGTGGGCATCCGGAGAGTATTACTCCTGAGCAGTCATAGAAAGGATAAAAGATATTATGAGAGGGGTGACCTTTTCCATCTTGACTTGATCTAAACAATCACCTATGTAAAAAAAATGAGACAATAACACCTAACCTATTCATTTTGTTGATGGTTTCTTTTGCTAGGCAAAGGATTTGTAAAAGTTTGATGTGGTCCTATTTGTTTATTTTTTCCTTTGTTTCCCTTTACCATGTAATCTCACTTACATGTGGAATCTAATGAACAAAATAAACTGACGAATCAAATAGAAACAGAGGCATGGATACATGAAACAGGCAGCTGTCAGAAGCGAGAGCGTTTAGGGCATTGGATGAAAGAAGGTGAAGGGGTTGACCAAAAAACATATGCATAATCCAAAAACAGCAGTGTGGTGACAGCCAGAGGGAAGGAGGGCAAAGGGGGCAAATGGGGGCGGGAAGAGACTTTGCTTGGAGTGACGGGTGATGCAGTGTGCAGATGTTTTATTGAGTTATGAACTTGAAACCTATATGGTTTTGCGATCCAGTGTCACCCCAATACATTTAATTTTAAAAAATCTAACCTATTCCTCTGACAAGCATCAGATCAAAGGGATCTGTATTGATTTTAGATGCTAATGTTAACAGTCAAAGAAAGTAAAGCAATAAAAATTGTCAGTATATAAATCTCATTAACTTGCACATTTTGAAGTTGATAAAAACAAGTAAAATTGGCTTTGCCTCATTTCAGAGTAATTACTGTACTCAAAACTTAGAAAGTCAATAAAGGCATTTCAATGTATATGATACATTAATCAGGCATTATAGTCCATTTTCAAACAAATCATAATTATTGTCTGAATATGACTCAAATCACCAAGGGACTTTCAGAAATGCTAAATTGCTTGCAATCTGAACATGCTAAAAATGCCATGCCATTTGCCACACGGAACAGATGAATGATGGGCCAAACTTAGAAAATGCAATTCACTCTAAGTGATGTTACTAAAATGCTTAGCAGATGCTATGCTCACTGAGGTTATACAAGGCCTGTTTATTAAAAAAGAAACCTCCCTTTAGAAATTTTCAGGGATTTCTAATTAAGATGCTTTTAAATAGTCTAAACCTCTGTTCTGGGGATATTAATCCAATCCAGTCCAAACTCCTTTTTTTTTTTTTTGGCCCAAGATGCATACATCTCTCCTCTGGCCATTTTAACTATTTGAAGTCTTTAAAGTCTCTCTTTGGTACACGTGTCTTGTTTGTTTCACTTAGTTAAGATCTTCTCATTGAGAATCTACTAAACACCAGGCCCTGTGGTAGGACGGATTAAAGATACTATCCTTATTCTGAAGGATTCATGTTTTAGCACAAGAAAACTGACCACTGGTGACTACAGGATAAAAATATTAGTCTTTTATATCAATGACTGTAGGGAGTGTAAATTGGTACAGCCATTATGGAAAGTAGTACAGTGGTTTTCAAAACATTACAAATTGAACGACCGTGTATTTCAGCAACCCCAGGATGCATGTATGTTAGTACCAGGTTGGTTTCTGGAGATACTTAACCCATGACATTAAGGAAACTTTGAGGTATAAAATGAGAAATATTTACTGAAGATGAGAAAAGCGTCAGCCCTGGATCTCTCTAACATACTAAACAGACACTTAGAGGGAGACTAATTTTAGCCTGTAAGTCATTGGAAGCTCATGGTATAAAAATGTGGATTTTTCTGTACTGGACTTTTGCTAATACCACCTTATATTTGTGTAAAGGAAACCAGATGTGGGTGAGGGTTTGTCAGCTTCATTATTTCTGAGTTTCCTGTAAGCACCATCTTCTCTACAGATTCTTCACACCCTCCCAGTCTACACAGCTATTTCTTTCCTTTCTGCAGCTCATAACAGCTCTTCAAGGGTGAGAGACATCTTAGCACACTGGTAAGTGATAGAGAGAGAGAGATTCCAAGGTTGGGAAGGGGATGAGGGGGGAGAGGAGGGGAGAAAGGAGCGCAGAGATAATCATGCAGATTAGCCTCTCTTGCTAAAAATAAGGCATGTGATACTCTGAAAAGCAGAGACTTTAACTTCTGAATTTAAATTTCCAAAAGGAGTATGTCTCTCCAGGACATCAGATTTTGCAAGAATAATGACTACCAAATAAATACCAAGGACACTAGTGCAACAGGTACATTTGATATCAAATTCATACTCCAGAGGAAAATTAGCCATCTATCCTAACATGAATAGACAAGCACCATTATCTATTTTCATTTGAAAATTTAGTACTTGGTCTTTCCGTGAGAGAGTCACAGTTTTGCTATCTGTCCCTCAGTTGCCACTTTCTGAAGAAACTGCTCTAGTGTTGGGTGTTGTGTTAAACTGTCACAGTCTGAAATATGATGGATGATACGTTAAGTACACTGGCCTGCCGACCAGGAACAGAATCATACTCTCATGTGCTTGATGTGGGGGATGTCATTACCTCATCAAGCTCTTTGTACTTAATTTACATATAGATTCTACTTAAAAGTAAATGCAAGAAAAGGGTAAACTGAAAGTGCCAAACTGTAGCCTATGACCACAATTAAGATCCTTTTTGTTGTTGTTTCTAAATGAACTCAATATTCCATTTTTTTTTTTTTAAATGTTCAATGGCCCCTTCTCTGCATAGTGATCTCTGGTAGATCCCAAAGTGAGACTGAAGAAACAAAATCAAAGAATTGGGAATTTGGACGAATGTATTATTCTCATTAAGTCAATTCTGTGCAGAAGTGACTAATGTGATGTCTTATACTGATCTCAGAAAAATACATTTTGAACCAGGTTTATAAGAATCTCTGGAAAATGCTTCACCTCAAAAGATAAGAGGAAGGGGGGTTGTGGAATTTATATTTTCCTGAGTTATATGTACTCTAGAATATTCAAACAGAGCCTCCCTAGCTGTTTCTGATCATCTCAGCATCTTGCTCATTGATCTCCCAAGATGTCTAACTTTGAAGCTACAGAGGACAATCTAGGTCCCTGTGAGGATAATAAAAACTTAGAAGAAAGAGACACACAAAATTAGTAGGATATCCCAAACAAATCAGCTAAATCAGGGGTTTTCATTTTTCATTGTAATGCACTGTGAAAACACATATTTACATATAGGCATACATATTTACAATACCTTTACTTTGCTTGCTGCATTCATATTTTTCATTTTTATTTCATTTTAAAATTGCTTTTGATGTATGAAGTTAATATAATGACCACTTTTGTTACGCTAATCTTTAGGTTTGCTGAGAATGACACACCACAAAATCCTTAAATTTTGAAGGAAGTGTCCACTGCAGGATCATTAGGCTATACTTTTTTATGACAGAAATATGAACTTAAATTAATAGAGACATGTCTTATGAAACTAAGGTACAGTGTAGCACTATGATTAAAATCTTTAATCTTAAATCAGTCTCTTATGGCTTAAAATACCCATTTGTTCACTACTTCCATAATCTTGATCAAGTTATATAGTCATGGTAATCCTCCATTTTTTCATTCTCTTGTCTATAAAATGGAAACAAGTATCTGCTTCTTAGAATAGCTGAGAAGATAAAATTAAATTATATGTAAAATAGAATTATACAGTAATTAGAACATGGTAAACAACAGATATTATCTGTGATTAATGTGATAAGAAATTTCAGTTTATCAAGGTGTATTGGGAACTTTATCAAAAATAACAGTTAAAGTTGTTTTATTGTTCTAGTAAATAAGAGTTTTAAAATTCTCAGTAAAAAAAAGTCAGTGAATTTGATGCTGAATTAAATTATATGGGTTACTATAATAAAGATTTTACTAATTTAGTCACAAAGCATTGATTAATTGATGTAAAGGGGTCCAATATAAAAGGAAATTAGGTTTGAAATATCAGATATTATAATAAATAAAAGATTTGAAAATAAAGATTTATAATCCCGGAATTCATAACGTCAATAGGGAAACAAAAATTCATTTATAAATTATAATACACACATTTTTCTGATAGAGAATAACTATTTCAGGATGAGAGACACCCAAAGGTTTTGAGTGGTGGCACCTTAATTTTTATAATTCTAAGTGAAGACAATAATATCTGTTCCCCACCCCCCCACCCCCAGAATAAATACGTAGCCATAAAAAAGATACATGTGACCTAACAATTAGAACAACGCTCTGGCGCATCACTGGCAACAGCAGTAATGCGTTTGATAACGTGGTCCTTCACGAACACCTCCTTCACAAACACGTTGAGCCGATTAAGGCTAAAAACGTCAGCCGAGTGTCCAGCGGAGACAAAATTACAAATCTACAGGGAAACAACCACTACGTTCAGAAAATATCATTTACTATATTAATTCGTCTTCAGGGACTGAGTATAATTTCAAGCTGATGATATTGGTTTCTGTGCCGGAATGGGAGTTGGAGCTTAGCATCTCCTCGATTATGGGTTTTAAAAAGTACTGATGCAGGAACAATTCTCTCCCGCTTTCCTTCCCTCTCTGTTAGAGAATTTTCTTTATGAAAAACTAGTCAATGTGTAAACTTACATCATTATTTCTTTTCTTGCCAAACATGTGCCAAGCAAGGTGGAGGCACACTCACAGAACACACAACTGTCAGTATTGACATAAGAGAAGCGCCAGCGCCATTACACTTGGATGGGGATTTTAAAGAACCGCACGCGAGGAAACATGGAACAGACTGAAAGTGACTAGAGGGGAGGGGGGCGGGGAGAGGGGCATAAGGGCAGAAAGAAGCGGAAGACTAGACAAAGACCATGTATGAATGACCCACGCACGTGGACAACAGTGTGGGGACTGACTGTGGGAGCGGGGGGTGGGCGGAGGAGGGCAAAAGGGGAAAATGGAGACAACTGTAATAAAATAACAATTAATAAATCATTTTAAAAAGACATTTTTGCCATTATAATATCGTATTATTATTATTCATGTATTTTTGCTTGGGTCTCCTTAAAGTAGAAACTGACAGAAAACGAAGTATGATAAATTGAATGTGCTTGGATTTTACTTCGCTTTCGAATGTAAAGAAACACTGTGAGAGCTGATTTCATGCGTCAACTAGACGGAATCGCAGGATGCCCAGATACCTGGTTAAATTATTTTGGGGGGTTTGTCTGTGAGGATTTTTTTCAAAAGAAATTAGCATTTGAATTGGCAGACGGCATAGAGCGAGGTGCGCTCCCCGGTGTGGGCGGGCACCATCCCAGCTGCGAGGGCCTGACCAGAACAAAAAGTGGAGGAAGCCCGAAGCTGGTCCCTGCCTGACTGCCGAGCTGGGACGTCCGCCTTCTCCTTCCCTGGCAGCCTGGTTCTCAGGCCCTCAGCCGTGGCCTGGCATCCGCATCCGCAGCTCTCAGGCCTGCACCCCCAGATGCAGGAGGGCAGGTCTGGGGCTTCTCCGCGGTCACACGAGCGGTGCCTTCTGTCTCCTGTGCGTGTGTTTCCCGGGAGAACCCTCACTAATACAAGCACATACGTGGCGCCCACTCTACCGCCCGCCTACCGCAAGAGGAGCCCAGATAAACAAAAGCTGAAGGGCCGTTTTACCTTTCCCCGTGCTCAGAATTACTTTACACGGTGTGAACCATTTCTGAAGAGACAGTCTCAGTCTGCAATTGCTGGAGATTTACTCAAGTCTGGGTTTGCCCCAGCAAAAAAGCTTTGACTTTAATTACACTGCACAGCTTATTTCTTAGTCAAGGCAGGACCTCTGACAGGTGCAACCTTAGTTAACTAAGATATATGAATTAACTGAGTTTGGGGCTTAGAGCAAGGAAAGAAAATGAAAGCAAATCTTTAATAAATAATGACATCCATTACATGCCTGCTGACATTCTAAGACTTTGACCCAGAACACAGTATAATTGCAATTACACCGTTTTCTTTCATCATTCAACAAAGAAACTATACTGATTTCATTCCTTGCAACCAACTTTTGACTTTTCTTTATTGAATGTAGGCTAACAACAAACATTAAAGAAAAAATCCCTGTTTTTGTAAATTCCTTTAGGAAACTGCAAAGGCAATGGAGATCTTCGATAATAAGAAGTTTCTTTGCCAAGCAAAGTTTTGCCCTGTAAGAAAACTATGGGCCACCTGGGATCTTGGCAACAAACCTGGTTTTCTGCTCTTGGAATAAGAAATGCCATTTAACCAATGGGCACTGGTTGATGTAAAAACGTCATCAGCAATCCTCAAATGATTCTTGCCCACTGGCTTAAAAGTCACCAATCAAAGTTTTGTCAAGAGAATTTTCTACTGTATAGACAACCTATGGTTTAATAACAAAAAGTCTTAGAGATATGTGAATGAAATTCAGATATAAATTTCACTTTTCTGAGAAAAGGAAACAAAAACGTTCAACTTGAATAGTTGGACAATAAAGAGTTTACAAATTGCTTGAATTAGTAAGTTATTTGACCCATATGAATAAAATTAGTTTCGTTATTCAATGTCACCGTTCAGCCACCTCAAAGCGCTAAGGTGACTACTAAACCAATACAAGGAAGTACCAATGGCAATGAATAACTGGACTCACCTGTGCTGGAGGAAGTGCTTTGTGTGCAGGTAAAAAGTGGCATACAGGAGAGTGGCGAGTTTTTCAGAAGGATAATTATTCTTAAATTATTTTAAAGCTGATTTGTGGATTTTTCTTGTTATTACATCTCAGATTATAAATTACCTGAAATTTGCCAAAAAAATAAAAAATCTTTTGACTAAAGGACCAGTTCAGTCAATGAGTCCTGCAGAATCTCGTTAATCATTAATGCATGAATACCAATGTCCGACAATGAAAGTTTTCCAATTTTTATTTTACTTGCTACTTTTGTGAACTAGTGTTTTTATCACTGTTGCCAACAAAAAGAGCCACTAAATTAAATGGATGTAAAAAATAAAATACATATTGCTAGAAGAAACATCACCCTCAAAATTTAACCTCATCTTTAAAACAAACACCACTGACTTTTTGAAAAATGTATTTTGGAGCTAAACGGAGAATTAGTTTCCATTTTGCTTTTCCTTATTAGGTTGATTTAAGCCCCATAAAAATGAGAGCAACAGAAATGTGGCTCTTTGTAGTGACAGCTTTCAATCTGTGCAAAGGATATCAATTTCCAACTCATTAAAATAAGCTCACATGCATGTTCCCCGGACATGGAAGACTCTTTGTCTATTCACTGCCTAATCCATTATTTTACGTAGAGCTCACGTCAATTATTAATTTCTTGGAAGAGTGTTTGCTGACTGCTCTGATTCAGGCAAATGTGCCTATTATATATCGCCACGTGACCAAGTCCCAGCCCTTCATAGCACATGCCACAGATGCAATTCTTCATATTTGTGTGAATTTTTGAACTGATATGTTCTTCCAGTGACCTGCATCTTCCATGAGACCCAGGACTGTTTTTCTTCACCACTGTTTTCCCAGCACCTCGAAGAATGACTGCACATGGTGGGAAGTTGCTAATTCTTTATTAAAGAATAGTGACATTTTACCAAATTGAAAGCTTTTCGAATCTAAAGAGAGAGAGAGAGAGAGAAGGGAAAAAAAGGCGTAGTTCTGTAGCAGAGAAGACTAACACCTACTGCCTGTGCAACAACTGCCTTCAAGTTTCTAGGTCACTGATTTGCTCAGGTTTTAGAGTTGGTAAGAAAGAGAAAGAGAGATGCTGATAGAGACAAAAAGACAGATAGACAGACAGACTCAGGACAACTGCAAGCCATTTTAGACTAGGTAATTTTGTGGGGCCCTTAAAATGAGATCCACATTGTGTTATTATGTATACACACAACTATAGATATACATCTATCATATATCACATACCTACACAAAATAGAGAGAGCCGTGGGCACAAGTAGGTTTACAGTTGTGTGTATATGAAACAGTTTATTCTTGTATTGTTATTTATTATTGTATTACTTATTTGTATTACAGTTGTAGATCTACTTTTTCCTACACCTGTATATTATGTAAATACACGTATTTCACTGTTCTACGTAGAGACCATTATCATCAGTGCATCACTGTTTTTACATGTACCCTCTAAGCACCATGGGAAATAAAGTGTTATGCAGTTAGCTGGAAGTGATCATGCGATCAGCTGCTCTTCCCACATTTCCATTTCAATGACTTTTAGAGACATGACATTTTCCAACTATTTACCAATGTCACCAAAGTTGAAAAATTATCCTTTTGGTCAATAGGAAAATGTTTTTCCTCAGATGTGCAGAATAAAAACTTGTTATCCACGCTGGTTAACATGAACAGATTTTTTTCTAAGACATACTTTTCTAACAACTAAAAAAAGGTTTTTTTGTTTTTTTTTCTTGTTGTTTAAACTAAATACATGAAGCCACTAACAAATAAAGTGCCAAGGTTGAAAGCATCACTAACAACTAATTACTTTGATAATCTGGCTGGTGAATGCATGGTTTTTTACCATATTACAAACAGCTGGTGATTTTATCAACCGGGCTTTTTACAGTATGCTCAAGATGTTCAGTTGTTGGGGGGACTGCAATGAGTCAGATCGAACTTGGAAACAGAGCACGGGGTACAATGGCACCCTGCACCTCGCACAGAAGATCACATAGGGGAACCTGTTGAATCTGCAGGTTGAAGTTACTGCCGGCTTCTGAAGCACCCACCTCACCCTGACTGACTTAAACACAGCTGTCATTAGAAGCAACCTCAGATCTTTACTAACTCGTGCGGCTGCTTAATCATCCAAGTGCAGGACTGAGATGGAGGATTCAAGTGACAGTCTATAGTCTACTTAATTGCTAATAACAGAAAATACACCTCAAGGAGAAAGCCTGAAGTTATGAGAAGAAATAATTATTCCTCTCTGCTCACAGACCATGAGAACTGATTCACAATTACTTTTAATAGTTTCTTTATGAGCACAAAATTCTCAACTTTGGTTTCTAGATGATTGTTCTGGCCAATATGAATACCAACAATAAGTCTAGAGGCCATTCAGACCTAAGCAGCTAAAGGCAAAATATATCTTACCTTACGCATGGCAAGGAATAGGATAGTTTTGATGACCTATCACTGACAGCCTTAAAAGCTCCCATTTTTAATACATTTAAATTTAATAAATTTTCCATTCAAAAATAACTTAAGATGTTACCAGATAACTCAAGATCTTAAAACTTATATACATTTGTTGTGTATATGCAGATATAAAATTGACTGCAATTTTTATGTATTTACTCTATAAAGTATTACCTGACGTGTTAGTGTGTATTTAAAATACCTATCATTATTTTTTCTGAAAAGTTATATAGTAGAATTAGTAAGAATAATAGTAACAGCAATAAGATTTGTCATTAACAGACCCTTACCTAATGTATCTATTTAAATGTTTCTTTTTTTTATTGCATTGGCATGAAATAATGTGTTGTACAGGTGTAATTATTATTTACTCATTCAGTCAAGATAGGTTAACTGCTAAAACAGAATACCTTAAGAGTTCAGAGACTTACACAGTAAATGTTTATTTGCATTCATCCCATGTGAATGTTCTTCAATCAGTCTTCCGTTTTGGGAACCCATCATGCAAGTCCTTGGATCGTTCCTCATTCATCCAACAAACAGGAACAGAGAATGGGCAGAAGACCACCAGATGACATTTAATGGGACAAGCCCAGAAGTAGTTATCATCACTTTCATTCATAGTCCACTGGACAGAAGGCAATCACATAGCCAATTCTTACTGCAAGTATAGTGGGAAGAAAGTGAAAGGTTTTTTTTAACACATAATAGTCTCTGTCAGAGTCACATTAATCAGTGAATAAAGTAAGAATTACAGAATTATATCATCTTCCCAAACCAAACATGTAATCAAAGACTCTAGGTGTTATTTAATGACAGGTGTGGCATTTCCAGCCATGATGAAGAACTAAAGCCAGACCTGATGTCCCATAATGGGAAATAAAAAGTGGATAATTGTATGAACAACTACTTACAGACATTCATCAGTACAGTAGGTAGGACTACGAGCCCTTAGAAGAGAGTTAAAAACTAAGGTGAGCCCTATAATCACCTTGGCTTTCTGAGAGCACTTTCTGGACCACAGCTTACGAATAAGGAAACCAAGTAGAACAGGCCAGTTATCCAGCTCATGAGACAGAGACTGGAGTTTGAGGAGCCTGAGGCAGCTGCTATTTGTGGTCAGAGCACCAGGGAAGAGAGAGCTATGCGGAGAAAAAGCATCACTGATCTACAAAAGGGTCCCTGAGGGTCTGTTTTTGAATACCAAACTATGCTTGCATGAAACTCTACTAGCCATGGAAAAATGTAACTGGGGGTGCCGTCAACTAAAGCATTTCCATAGTTGACTCAGGGCTGGAAGAATTTAAGTTCTAAGCATGTAGAAGGGAATTCTTTGTTGGACACTCAGGCTGTTAAGCAAAGAGCTCAGAAGATCATGACTTTGTAGGAAAGCCAAATAGCCGCAGTGTAAAGGCTATAGCAGATCTGCTCTATCAAAGCATCAAAACAAGTTTTAAAAGGACTCACATGTTCTGCAAGTGACTTACTGTCAGACAGAATAGAGTGTATTAATCTATAAAGAAAAAAACAATCACAGTTCTCAACAACGTGATATTCAAAACTTCCAACATCTCTTGTAAAATTATATGTGAAGAGGTGAGGAAAATATGAGCTATATCCAGAAGAAAGGTCAGTCAGTAGAGAAAAACCCAGAAGTGACAGAGAGGGTGGAATTAGCAAACAAGGAATTTATAAAACCCAAACATATAAAAAGAATGAAGAGAATAATGCGATGAGTAGAAGTCATAAAGTAGAACCTAATGGAATTTCTGAAACTGAAGTATTCAGTATTGAAAGGGTAAAATTTACTGGATGGAATTAAAAGCAGTCTAGATGCTTCAGAAAAAAAGAACAGAGAACTTGAAGAGTCTGCACTGAATCTATACAAACTGAGCTCAAAAAGAAAATAGTTGTGGTACATTTTATTAGTAGTAAAGCAACTGTGAATTTGACAAGTTCTTATGTGAAAAAATACATGAATTTCATGAAAAGATAAAATATAGTTTTATTTCATTGTGTAAGATCTACTAATGGCATTTAAACAGATTTTTAAGTATTTTAAATATTTTTTGCATAAATTTCTGTGCCATAAATGATATAAATAAAGGATAATAATATAAGGGGTACTATGTAATATACTATATTCACAATTCATAAGCCGTTCAAGATGACAGAGGCATTACTAATTGTTCCTTCTTCTAATAACCTAACAGTGAATAGCACCTTTTTTTCCATACAGTCAGTTGTCCAAGCACAGGCATCATCCTCGACTTACCTTTTTCATCCCCTGTGCCCTCTGACACACAGTTCCATCGCCAAGTTTGCTAATTCTCCTCCTTCAAAACTTTCCACCCCCCTCTCAAACCATACTGTCTACAATTGCTCCAAATATATTCAAGTGGGTCTAACTGACCCAGTCTTGCTCTTCTCCAATCCATTCCCAACCCACAGCTGGACTGATCTTTGTCAAATACGAGTTTAATCCATGTACAATGGCTCCCCGTTGTTCTAAATATGAAATTTTTGTTTCTTTGCCAGATTGTTTACAGTGTCCTGTATGATCTGGCTCATAATGACCTCTCTACAATCACTTCTTGAAAATTTTCTCCTTTCACTTGGAAAGAAAGAAGAAACTTTACAATGGAGTCTATCAGATTTCGAGTAAGACTTTCTGCCTTTGGTTTATACAAATAATAATTTATGCAGTCAGGCAAAAAACTTAAAATTTTACAATATTATATGACATAGATTCTTCCAATGCTATTTGTATAATGAAGCAACAATAAAATGCAAGTAATCTAATAGAATTATTAGGTCTAAACATATCTACTTGATGCATTGTACTGTATTTGCAAGATAGGCCTTTTGCTGCTGTTGTCATCGATACAATTGTAAAAAAGAACTCTAAAAAATTTCTGTGGTAGCTAGCTAAAATTGTAATCTACTTAGTTATCAAGTGTAGGATATTTGTACATATTTTTTGAAATGACTTTCTTTAAATGGTAGGAAATCTACAGCTCTTCTTTCAAAGGTCAAGGTTTTCTGAAAGCCCCAGCTTAGAGAAACACATGTAAGTGTGTAACTTTATTTATACTGAAAAAAACTCAAATTCTAATAAAGCCTGCATCACTTTAATACCAAATGTCTTCTGAAACTCACAGAAATGAGAAATATGAAGTTAAAGGCATTTGAAAAAGCAAACTGTTATTAATATATAATAAGTATAAGGGCTCTAGATTTCTTGATAGAACTGATTCTAATGCTTCAAAAGAACACTCACAGAACATTTATATTTATATATACAATACTATATATATTATGTATTATATAAAATACATATGTAATGTTTATACTTTTGGAAAAATCAATGTGGCAATTTTCCTCTTGTAAATATTGATAAAATGTAACTTGATTTTTTTGACATAAGCAATAAGACTGACTTATTTCTATAATTCTCTAAAAGTATTTTTTAATGCAGAAAAATCTAGGTTTAATCCAAGAAGAGCAGACTGTGTCTCCTAGTAAACAAATACACCACTTGTCATGAAACCCATTAGTAGTAAGAATAAGTTTTTGCTAATTTCATGATCAGCTCCTTTAGCAACTTTCTCCCCTGGGGGCTCCATGTGTCCCTGCGAATGTTATTAAAAGTGTCCCCAGAGTCTAATGAAGATAATTTGCTAATGGATGTTTTGTTTGAATTTTAACCAAAGGCAGAAAAGGACATAATTGATTAGCATCTGAATGTAAGAAACACAAGAGAAGTTCCTTTAAAAAATGATGCTCTCAGAGTACAAACAAAAGCCATGATTAATGTTTTTGTCAAATCTGTAAAAGAAAATGGAGAGGACACTACCTCTGCCCATCAAAGATGTACGAAGATCAGGACTATGCCTTGGCAGAACATCTGTGCGTTCCCTTCAGACAGGGCACTAGCTCACTCATTTTAGTCCCAATTTATAAACAACTGAATAGGCTATTAACATTTTAGTCAATATTTTGTCCTGCCCTTGCAAGTCTCACATTTGTTTAAATTATTCTTTAGGCTCATGTCATTTGAGAAAAACAGATATTGTCATTATGCTTGGTTTGAGACTGTATTACTTTGTTATATTTTTTTGGAAAATGTTTTTAGAATAAAGTAATAAAACTTCTAAAAGCACAGAGAGGTATAATGTAGAAGTTTTCTTGTGCTTTTACCAACTCCTATTTCACTCCCCAGTCCTAACTGTTAACAGTTTCCTATTAATCAAAATATGAAAAAATTTATAAGATATTAATTGTAAGATGACAAAAATACCTTATGTATGAATAACTCTCATATAATTTTTTTCTCCATGCAACCTTGCACAGAGGATGAAACAGACTTAGGAAGGAAAGTGACAAATTAGGTCACATAGCCAATGACTAAGGTAGGACTTTAATATAGATCTTCTGTCTTTAAGAATACCATCCAACACAGACAGACTTGCTTATACAGTCTGCAGAGGATATCACTACACAATGGAAGAAGATGAAAACAATATAGATTCGTAAAAGCCAATTGATTAAATGAGATAAATTTCAGAAAAGCAATAACATAGTATCATAATACGTAAACCTCATTAACGGAATGGGAGGAAATGGCCTTATCGGGAAGGAAAGGGTTGGAAGGTCCTGATATAGACTGTTAAACAACATCCTAAAGAAATGAATACACATATGTTAATAGTGGACTTCTGTCCAAAAAATAAGAAGTGATCCTATGCAGCTGATAATCCATTTCCAAACACAATGAATTATGTAAGATGTCCCTGAAATTTCTACCTCAGAGTTTCCAAAAGAGAGCACTAAGGCACAAAGATCCTGTAAGATGCTTTAAAACAAACCATGATTATGCGAATTTGGGTAAAGTAGTATACTATATTCTCTCTCCCACCCCTTTGGAAGTATGAGAATATTAAAAGGCTCTGTGAATATCTACAAGGAAGAAATCTATTTAATGTTGTTTTTGCTAGTTATTCTTAAAAGTTATTTGATCCTTGGGGACATTATTGAAGTTACACTATAAACTTTGCTGGGCACTAATTTTAGAAATGGCACCTTATTAAATGTAGAAATATTAGGACAGGAAGTGTAACAAGTCAGTTAAAGAAATAAAACATAATGTTCATCTTATATCATTTCATATCTTATTCTAGTTCTTGAATTTTCAGACAAAAGGAAAGAAATCTGTGGATACTTTATTGAGAACCTCATAATTGCTTCTCAGGCACTAATAAATTCAAGAAAATCTGATTAGGGAAGACATTTTTAACTTTCTGTTATTCATGCTGCTTGACTTCCTTCATAGCTAAATGGATATAGTCAATCAATTAAATAATCAATCAGCACACATTTCCTTGTTTACAATGCATTCTGTAGGACATTAATCTGCCTCAAAGAGCTTGCAATTCAATTGAGGTGGCTGGGCACAGAGACACAAAAATGATATAATTATGTGATGTTAAATATACATCTCCAAAAATGTCACAGGCCCTACTTGACTTGATTAATGGCTGTGTGAGAGTCACGGGTAGCTCACATGCTGTGAGTTCAGAAAGAGTGAGTCACCGTTGGCAGTGACCTAAGGTGGTGGTGGGGTTCGAGGTCGACCTGCGCTGAAGCAGATAGTTATGGCTGAGTCCAGGCACAGTTTGAAAAATGGCAGAATGCTTAAAAGAAAGTGAGCACAATAATAATTTGCATATTTAAATTTGAAAAGACCCTAGCTGGCAAGAAAGGAAGAAAAAAAAATTAGAAAAGTGGACAGTCTGCAGAGCTTCGAGCAAAGGACTTTGGAGGAAAACAGTGAAACAAATAAAATGAGGGACTAAAACACCTGCATTAATTAATTGAATACATTGCTTAATTATTGTTGATTATCTTTCCTCATTTCTAAAGAAAAAGACACACAAATATGTTTGCATTTAGATGGGGCTGAAGGTTGGAATAAGGCGTAGAAATTATCAGTGAGACAATTCTAAGTTTTAGTTCAAGGATTCCAAGTAAAATCAGACATCAGAAATTAATACAGAAATATTTCTGATTCTATATATCAGAAATTAACAAAATACCTTGCAGACAAATAAACTATATGCTAGGTAGAATAAAACTAATCCCTAAGATCTATGTGAAGTATTTTCTAAATAAGTGCAGGATTTGCTATATTGTTTATATCTAGAAGTTAATATATGTGGATATAATTTCAGACTTTCATGTAGATGTGTACTTTTCAAAAATACGAGTATAGACTGTACAAACTCTTCAGGACTTTAAAGCATAACGGAGACCTACATCTCATTGAGAACTAAATATCTTCATAGGTAGCAATAAATCCATGTGTATGAAGAAGTCTCCTAATTCTGCCTCCAACATTATTTTGACAATATCACACTTCAAAAGAGAAAGGCATGAGACCCCAGAATAGTGATGTGAACACATATATAAGACACAGGAGATATATATATCTGTTTTTTAAACCTATCTCTTTCTCTGTATGTATTCTTACATATACACACATATAAGTCTGTCCTAAGAAGCATGCTGAAATGCAGGTTACTATTACGGGGGAACTACATGTGAATTAACTAAAAACTGAACAAAACCATCCTTAAAGCTGAATTCCAAACCATATCACAGTTCAAAACATTTTTATAGGGCCATTCAAAATGCTAATCTAATATTCATTTTCCCAAACTAAAACAATCGCTAACATTTTCAAAATCTCTTCCAAACTGAAACTATCCGCTTTGAGTCGATAGCGCCAATACCCTGGCTCGGCTCAGTTCAGATTGCTCTGAACCACACCATCTATGTTCCCAGTGATCAGAACGAGCCAGACTCGAGCAGCCAGCTTTTTGTTTCTCTTAGGAAGTTTAATGAGATGTCCAATGTATTCATTTGATTACTTAAAAATATGTATTGAACACCTACTAAATGCTCAGCAGGAGGAGGCTTGACAGTGGTTTTGCCCTTGTGAAATTCAGTAGAGTTAGGAGAAGAAAATGGGCATTAGGCAAATACTCTCCCCAAAATTTGTGCAATGGATTGTGATATGTGCACAGAAGAAGCAAAAGCACTGATAAAAGAAGAGATGAAGCAGGGCTCTCTCTAAGCCAGTGTTGCAGTTAGAATCTGGAGGTCGAATCAAATGCTTTCTTTCCTCTGTTAGACTAAATTTGGCTGGTGAGTGAAATTTTTCTGGATGTGCAAGTGATGCAAATTTATGCAAATACTCTATATCCTGACTCTTAACACCCCTTTTTGTATAATTTCCTTACTGGGCTCATTGCAGTTAAAATAACGTTTATACTATAGTGAAAATCTTATGAATGTACAAACTTTAACGTGAGAAGAAAGTTTAAAGCCAGGTTTTTGTCTTTGCAACTTATAAATCTGTCATTTTTCAGATTGTTTTAAAATATACTTATTCTAGCAAATCTATTATTTTAGTCTGATAGAATCTTTGAGTTACATTTAAGTTGTGTGATTTAAATTCTCAGTATTTAATTCATGTCTAGTTTAGTTCTTAGTTTGACGTGGTAATATTTGGAGAAAAAATACAAAGGAAAACAATAAGAAAAACGTAAACCTGACTGTCATTCTACCTTGGAAAATTCAGTAAATTTGAAATCATCTGCCACACCAAAGATAGTAATTTGAAGATTTAACAAAATGTGTAATTTAATAGCTTTAAAATGTATGTTTATGACAGCTGATTTATTCTGCATTGGTTTACGTTGCCATTCTTCAAAGCACTTTTTTCTCTGTATTAGTTTCTTGAACCGCAGGCTGTTTTTTATTACGCCTTGCTTTGTAAGGTTTACAAAACAATTTAAAAACTCCCACATACCACAAAGATAAAAGGAACTGTAATTTGTGAGGTTGCAAGTGGCACCTTTTTACTGTAATAAAATAAGCCAAGAATAAATAAAACTGAATTAAACAAAGCCCATTAGTGAGATATGAAAATATATAAAAAGGGACTCAAAGGATTTAATAGCAAATCTTCAAACAGTGTTCCTTTGTGTTATAAATGTTTGACTGAAGTGTCATTGGTGTGCCCGGTTTTTCTATTGTCTTTGCAGCTAGATGGTGGAGAACCATGTTTTCCATATATATATTTAATAGTGGCTCTCTTGTAGCTATATGGATTTAAAAGAGATAAAAATCCAGAAGCATTAAATAAAGTCTAATTCTAAAATAATTTTTAATTTTGTCAGTTACTTCTATTAGACACTAGCTTCTCTTTATTCTCATCTCCAACCCCCAACACCTGGGTTCCTCTGTCATATAGGGGAGGAGGGGACAAAAGTGAGGCAAGGGGAACAGACAGGAAGAATGTGGAAGCTGAAGTCAGGGCCCAAGTCATCCCTCTGTCACTTACATGCTGCATCACTTTAGGCAAGTCACTTAACTTTCCGAACCTCACTGCCCACATCCATGACTGGGTATCACAATAGTCCCCACTACATTGGGTTGTAATATTTTCTGAAATATAGCATGTAATGTGCTCCATGCAGTACAAGAGGTTCTCTATATTCAGAGGAAAATTAAAGCAGAAGACAGTATATGCTAAACATCAAAGAAGTAATAAATGTAGTTATAAGAATTAAAAGAGGCCAAGAGAAGACAGGGATGGAAATATACTAGGTATTAGCATCTGTTGTATCATGGGGGTATCTATACATAAATGAAGGAGATAAACAGTTTTGTGAAGTCATAGCCAGATTTTTCAGAAGCCATGTAATCCAGAGAAGTCCTCTTCCACCATCCTGAATTTTATATTATGGCTACAATTCAAGAATTTGCTGTTAAAAAAGCTCTCATTGGTTTAAAAAGCTTACATGGTGTCACTAGTCACTACCAGGTGCTGAGAACACTGAAGGAGGCTGGAAAGCATCCAAGTTGGGACCAAGACTGCAACGGTCTCCTGGTAACTGTTGTCATGTACAACATCCTCCAATGGAACTTAATATTATAATTGATAACAGAGGAACGTACAGAAGCTCTGGTGCTTAAATTTGTCTGCTCGTGCAATTCTTATGTTCAATATTTTTAGCTTAACTATTTCAGCTCCGAATATTTTAATGCATCTGAAGAATTCTCATGACCTAACCCAGTGCTCTCAGTGAACTGGGTAAACTGGCAGTGATCAGCTGCATGAAAAGGTACAATACCATGTTCTGTTCACCCTGAATATAAAAGCAGCTGACTCTCCTTAGTGACAGAGTATAAATAGATCATGTTATATAAGACACATGGAGGTATTCTTAACCTTTCAAAAGAATTAGCGTTGCACGTAGTATTACTATTTAAGAATTTCCTTCGCACAAAACATGGTGTTTAAAAGCCTGCTCTCACGGATACTCATCAAAACGAAGAGAGCAAGCAAAGACTGAAGACTTGTATTTTGAGGAGTCTTGAAGGATGACCACAGTTTGGTGTGGCCACAGATACAAATGCCTGAACAATGCTAAGAATGGGTATCTGGTTAAATGAAATTTCCATTTAACAGAGCCTAGGGTAAACCTTAGTTAATAGTCATAAAAGTCAGATGGCTATTTTTGCTGGCTTAGAAAATACAGTAGCATACAGAAGGGTCCTTAAGTTCCACAACTACTTTGTGAGTCCTGACTGCATTCCTATTTGCTTCCAGTAGCAAAGAGAACCAAGAGGTGTCAGTCTGGCTAATTTGCACTGGAAAGATCTCAGACACTAAGTCTCAGCTCACTGATGATGAAATGCTTTAGATACTTAGGTTTCACAGTAATACTTGTGATTCTCTATTATCTGACCTAATGGGCATTCATGTAAGTATCTCAAAAAACAATTGGGAATATCCAGAAAAACGTAATCCTTTTTCAACCCATGCCTGTTAACTTCGTAATAACAAAACCGAGTTTCTTGACAGGGTTCTCTACAGTGATCTCGTTGTATCATTGGCAGCGGGGCACCATACTGGACACCTGAGGACATGGGCAGTTTGCCCTTCTTTAGGGTGTAATACTCTCCTGCCCGATATGTGCTCTGCATGAGGCAGGCTGTAAAAGGACAGCAGAGCATTTCCCTGTGTAAGGTGCGTTTTCACTAGTCACTTGCACCAGTGCATGTGACAATATTGCATTGTCTGGGAACTCCGTTGGAGTCCAGATATTATAGTGGATTCCTATCATCTCCCTGGCCCAGCAGTCCCACTACTAGAAGAGACAAATGTTAATTGTGAATACGGGAATACTGTATCCCTGGCCGATGTGGCTCAGTTGGTTGGAGTGTCGATCCATAGACTGAAAGGTCATGGCGGGTTTGATTCCCGGCCAGGGCACATATCCAGGTTGTGGGTCTGATCCCTGGTCGGGGTGCATACTAGAAGGCAATCAATCGATGTTACTCTCTCACATCAATGTTCTCTCTCTCTCTCTCTTCCTTTTTATAAAAGCATTGAAAAAAATGTCCTCGAGTGAACATAAAAAAGAAAGAAATATTGTAAACTGAAATAGTTAGTGTCTCACCTGAAATATGTTTTAATACTACTAGCAATTATGTGGATGTATTTTAACATCATTTTTTTCTTCCAGAAAAAAAACTGACTGATGCCAAAAAGGCCAAAAAGGGGGAGGGTAGAGTATAGAGTGAGTCTCATTTTTTTAATAAAATCTGGGATGACTGGCCATATAATTAGCTAACTAATTAGGAAAAATAATTAGCATCTTAGATTTTCACTTCATCATCTGTTCATGGGAGACTTTATTCCCTGTAACTATTTCTCAAGAATTTTTGATTCCTAAGAAAATGTGTATTAGACTACAGTCAATGATTATAAAATACCTTGTAAGAAATCATTAGCACCAATTATTTTTTAAAGACTAAATAGCCAACAGAGAAGGTGACTACATCATAGTAAATAATTATCTGGATAATTAATAAAATATAAATGTATGTTTGTATAAGAAAAACTAAACTTGTCCTGAGCAAGACAATAACATGTAACTAAACAACTTTGTTAATTGCCAAAAGCTTAATTTTGACATTCCAAACACCTTCTTCCTCTTTTATTCAAAACCTGAAATAAAAGAGGGAAAAAAAGACAAAAGCAAAAAGATGGGTTAATACTTAAGAATAAAGTGAATGCATTTTTGACCTGATGAAAGGAAACATCATTGAGATGAAATTATAAAACTACAGAATAGAAAAATAAATTAATAAACATCCAGGTCTTCTGCAGTTTTTATTTTAATGACTACAGCAAATTGTTAACCTAAGAACAAACGAATTGATGAAATAAATGATGTTTATGTGTGTGTTTTGTTTCTTGTCATCCCTCACCTGCCACAGGTAGAGCAGAAATTCTGGAATCACTGAAGATAAACACTGCCAACTCATCTGGTCCCTTTCCTTGCCTTTAGCTAGTATTCAACCTAAGCTATTTTATATATCAGAGAAGGGTATAAAATCTTTAAAACAGGTGTCTGGATTTCTCTTCTCTCTATACAGAAGAGGGAAACTGGGCCCAGAATGGTTCTATGCTTTACCTGAGGCCAGGTACCTAAATGAGTGGCAGAAACAGGAGAGAAACCCACAACTCCTGACACTGGCTCTTGTCTTCTTGACAATAAACCATGCTGCCAACACTTAAAATCTGAAATATTCATCTATAAACTCTCTGATAAATTCAATAGTGATTGCACTGGAAATTAGAATTAGTGAACGATGAAAAAGCATAATAGTGGAAATATTTTTTAACATTTCTTTTTTATCTTACATTTTAAATACAGTATTGTTGAATATCCATTCTATATCCATAAAGAAGTTTTTGGAACATAAAGTGGAGGACTCCTTTCTCTTCTCTCAAACCCACTTTCTAATTATTTTATACTGACCTGTGTTCTTCTAATGTTTCTTCACTGAAATCATGGGCTCATATACATATTCACAAACATGCAAAACCTTAGGATGATTTTGGATGTAACAAGCTAGATACAGTAGTCCCCTCTTATCCACAGGGGATTCATTCCAAGAACTGCCAGTGGGTAATACCAAACCTTATATATACTTTTTTTTTTTTTACCTGAACACATATATGATTTCACTTAAAGGAAGCTCTTCATCACTCCTCTTTGGTTTCTCTGAATTGCCAGCATCACTACTCTTGTGCTTTGGGGGGACTTGAACATAAACACTGTGATAGATCCCATGGCAGCGTCTGATAGCCACGATGGCTACTAAGTGCCTCACAGGCAGGAAGAGTCTACAAGGTGAATACGCTGGACAAAGGGATGCTTCATGTCCCAGGCAAGATGGAGCTGTATGACAAAGATTTCATCACAGTACTCAGAATAGCATGTAAGTTAAAACTTATGAATTGTTTATTTCTGGAATTTTCCATTTAATATGTTGAGCCCAGAGTCAACAGTGGCAACTGAAACTACAGGAAGGTAATCACATAGAAGAGGGAGTGGGGCTACTGTATTCAAAGGGTGCTAGCTTGAGCACTAAGACCATGTATCAGCTTACCTTGCTGAAAGTCCGGGGAAGCACAGGCTTCGTGGCTGCCTTACTTTGGAGTCTCTGCTTCTGTCCTGTGTGAGTCTTGTTGAACTCTGCCTCCTCCCGGCATTGAGCTTTTAGTGTGATGGCTTCAGCAGTTCCGGGTCTTACATCCACATATAGCAACATCCTAGGGAAAACTTAACTGCTTGCAAAAACTACCCCAGAAGGGAAAGAAGAATGTTCCTGGAAGGCCCCCAGCAAACTTCCCACAGCACAGAGTGCTGTATTGGGACACATTCTTGAGCCAATCACGGGCAAGGAAGGAGAGTTTGGAGAGTCTTGAGCCGGGGCACCATCCGTGGAGACACATGGGATTCATGGAAAAAGTGTGAATTCCTGAAGATTCCTGTGGATTCTGGTAAGAAAAAAGGAAGGTGTGGCTCAGTGGATTGAGCTCTGGCCTGCGAACCAAAGGGTCACCAGTTGAATTCCCAGTCAGGGCACATGGCTGGGTTTCAGGCCAGGTCCCCAGTTGGGGGTGCACGAGAGGTAAACACACATTGATGTTTCTCTCCCTCTCTTTCTCCCTCCCTTCCCCTCTTTCTAAAATAAATTTTAAAAATCTTAAAAAAAAAAAAGAATGCCATGGACCTTGCCCCTTATTAAGGATGACAATATAGAAACACTTGTATTGCAGAATCAAATATCCTAAATGCTATAAGGATAATGGGTCTGATGTGACGAGTGAATTTAATAACAATGGGTGAAGTCAACAACAACAAGGAATTATTAAATCTTTTGTGTGCGTGTGTGTGTCTGATTTCTTCCTTTCTTTTTTAAAGTATATTTTATTGATTACGCTGTTACAGTTGTCCCAATTTCCCCCTCTTTGCCCCCCTCCACCTGGTACTCTGCTTCTCCTCCAGCAATCCCCCCCTTAGTTCATGTCCATGGGTTGTATGTTTAAGTTCTTTGGCTTTTCTCTTTCCTATACTATTCTTAACATCCCCGTGTTTATTTTGTACCTATCAGTTATGTTTCTTGATCCCTGCATCTTTCCCCCTATTCTCCTGTGTCCCCCTCCTTGCTGATAACCCTCCATATGACCTCCATATCTATGGTTCTGTTCCTGTTCTAGTTGTTTTCTTAGTTTGTTTTTGTTTTTTAGATCCAGTCATTGATAATTGTGAGTTTTTTGTCACTTTCCTGTTCATAGTTTTGATTTTCTTTTTCTTAAATATGTACCTTTAACATTTCATATTAAGGGCTTGGTGATGACGAACTCATTTAGCTTCACCTTGTCTGGGAAACATTTATCTGCCCTTCCATTCTAAATGATAGCTTTGCTGGATAGAGTAATCTTGGTTGTAGGTCCTTCCTTTTCTTTGCTTTGAATACTTCTTGCCTGCAAAGTTTCTTTTGAGAGATCAGCTGTTAGTCTTGTGGGAATTCCTTTGTAGGTAACTCTTCTCTTGCTGCTTTTAAAATCCTTTCTTTATCTTTCACCTTTGGCATTTTAATTATGATGTGTCTCGGGTGGGGGAGAGAAATAGGGGGAAAAAGGGGACAACTGTAATTGAAAAACCAAAAATAGAAAGAAAAAAAAAGAAGAACAGAAAGAAGAAACAAGAATACAAAAAAAAAGTAAAGGCTTAGGAACCTCTGGGACAACTTTAAACATACCAACATCTTAATCATTAAGGTGCTAGAAAAAGAGGAAGAGCAAGAAATTGAAAATTTATTTGAAAAAATAATGAAAGAAAACATCCCTAACTTGGTGAAAGAAATAGACATACAAGTCCAGGAAGCAGAGAGAGTCACAAACAAGATGAACCCAAAGAGGAATCATTAAATCTTTTAACAATCAGTAGTCTTAGATCCTGCCTCTATGAACTGGAAAAGCCTCATTTTATTTAGGATTATGTTGGTTGCAAGTATAACACTGACACTAGTGATCAAAGAAGAAGGAAGAGGGAATTTATTATAACGAGAGAGACATTTCGTGGGGATTCAGGTACCAGAGATCACTACCCCATGGGGATCAGAGAAGCAGACGAACTGTAAGAAACAGACCCAGCTCTCTCTGTCTTTCTCGGGAGCTGAATGGTGGTCATTCAGTCTTGTTCGTCTTGCCCAGTCCCGTTCTCTCTCAATGCCAAATCATTGTTTCTGTGTCTCTGTGCTCTTACATACTGCAGCCCTAGTTTCCTTCCACCCCCTTGGGTTCCACTGCCTCTTTTCTTTATTATAACACTTGCACTTTGGTTCCAAATACTGACTAATTAACACCTTCAACCTCCTATTTTTAAAATACTGATGAAGTATCTTGTTTGCCAAGCTCCTGGTTTCCGTTCAGACAACAAGTAACTAGCCACCTAATATATAGGCTACATCTAGTACAAATTGTGGCTCAGAGTACAAACGTTTATTTATTGGCTATTTTTTCATATTATAAAACCAATATATGATTGAAGATAACTCATGATTATCTTAACACTGAATCAGTTATATACAGGAGTAGGCAAAAGTAGGTTTGCAGTAGTTCATATGGAAAATAATACAATAATTAATAAATAATAATACAAGAATAAAACTTTATTTCACATACTAACAACTGTAAACCTACTTTTGCCCACCCCTGTATATTCTGGTACCCTGTGTATTCTGGATTATCTTCCTCCAGCCTTTTTTCGTGCATATATTTTCAATACTAGGTACTATATACATTTAAAAAAAAAGCAGACATGGGATCTCACTCTATATTTTTAAAGATCTTACAGTTCTGGTTGCTTATTTATATTATTTACTCCCCTCAAAAATATTAATTTAAATGAGTACCCAATATTATCTCTTAGAAATTCATCATCTTAATTTGCTTATGACCCAATTGCCTGTTATCAGACTTGTAGACACAATAATAGTGTGGCAGATATTCTTTTACCTAAACATCTTTATTCACTCTGATTGGTTCCTTAGGATAGATTCCCCAATATAAAATTACTAGATAAATTGGCATGAACTTTTTTAAGGTTATTGAAATATATTGACTAATTGGTTTTATAAAAGTTTGCTTTTACTCTCAGCAACTGTATGAGAAGCTATCGTTTTATTCTCATCAATAATCCCTAGCATGGGGCTAATGACCTCACCTAGTAGAATATTTCTATAACATGCTAAGGCAGGATTTCTAAATAATAGAATAGAGGCTTTTTTAATGTTTAAAATATTAAAATCTAGAATTAATTGAGAATATAGTCCTCATTTTGGAGTTGCTTTCAAATATAAAATAGTCTAGGTCAACTACATAATCAAAATTATTTTAAGTTAAAAAATTACTTCTTGAATATACTGGGGGTGATATTGGTTAATAAAATTATATATGCTTCAGGTGTACAATTCTATAATGTATCATCTGTACATCTGATCATGTGTTCACCAGCCCAAGTCGAGTCTCCTTCCATTATTATTCACTCTCCTCTTCAGCCTTCCCCAAACCTCTTCCTCCACGGTAATCACCTTGCTGTTGTGTCTATGAGGTCTTTGTTTTGTTTTGTTTTGCTTAATCCCTTCACCTTTCTCACCCAGTCCCTCAGCCTCCCTCCCCTCTGACAACTGTCAGTCTGTTCTCTGTATCAATGAGTCTATTTCTATTTTGTTTGTTAGTTTATAGTCATTAGGCCACAGACCATCAATACAACTAACCACATCCTTAAATTAATTAATTAATTCGGTCATCTATATTTTTTCATTCCCATTAAATATTGGAGATCTATTGTAAGCATTGGCTACACTAGGTACCAGGAGCTCAAATATGAATGAAATAGTTTCCCACACCCCCAGATCACAAGGTGGCAGACACGCATGGACAAACCTATTACAATGCAATGCGTTAAGTGATAGGAAAGGAGAATGCACACGAAGCTACAGATTACAAGAGCAAGAGGGCCAACTCTACAAGCAGGAAGGCCTTCATAGGGAAAATGGCTTCATTCTAACTTTAATACTGATATTCTTATTACCAAGCAAACACAAACTGGTTCAGCTTGTACCTGGTAAAGAAAAAAAGATAGATTTGGCCAGATAGCAAAATGTCTCTGCTGTTTCAAATATTTTAGACTTCATGTTGAAAGCAAAAACTAGTCACTGAGGGCAAGGGCAATTTAGAGGTTGTTGGAATGATCCAAGAAAGATGAAGTGGTACTGATAATCCTGAGATCCTGAAGAGGAGTGAAGAGTCTTGTCGATATTTAAGAGACAAAATCAATGATATTCATCAGAAAATTAGAGGTGTGTTTTGGAGAAATGGGAGCTGCCCTTTTTTACTGGGTTTACTAGCAGATAGTGGAACTGTGGATATAATGCAGAACCACTTAGGGGCATTCTGGGCTTAAGTCAGTTTCAAGTGATTGAAGGACATGAACGGCTGTGTACAAATTTAGAACTCAGTAGAGAAGTGAAAATTGATGATAAAAAGCTGAGACTCAAAAAGCACATTAACAGATCATAAATGATATCTGAAAATATAAGATGGAGAAAGTATAGAGGGTAAGAAAACATAGGGTATAAGATGGAATCCTACAAATAACAAATATTTTAAGAATTATATAAGAGAATGGAGCTACCAAAGGAGACTGAAAATCAGTGTTTCTAAAGTCTCTGTGTCATTAAAAACGAGAATAAATGTTGCAGAAGCTCATAAAAGAGGGTGTGCCCAAATGTATCAAGTATAGCAAAAAAAAAAAAAAAAAAAAAAAAAAAAACAATAAAATAAGGGTTAAAATTGCCCAGTACACTTTGTAATTGTGGGTCACTGGGCCACTTTAGCACTGCTGTAAACATCTAAGTCATCTTGTGACAGACAAATTAAAGAATAGTAGGTGAGAATTCGACGGTGGAAATATAGACCTACTGTCTCAAGAACTGGATGGTTTATTCTGATTAATAAATAATAATAAGTTGCTAATAAACTGTTTTCCCCTTGTGTAATGTTATTCGGTCCTATAGAATATAAACTCTACAAGGTTGGGGATTTATCTATTTGTTTATCTCTGTGTTCCCATAATCTGATACAGCGGCTGAATATAACAAATATAAATATTTGTTGGAACAATAAATAAATGAAATGATAGATGTTGAGCAAAAACATATAAGAACCATTTATAATTAGTATAACTCAGAGTGATTTGGAAGGAAAAGTATCTGGGTTATATTGCAGAGAAGAAAATCTAAATTTTTCTCAATTTCCCACACATGTAAGTCTGATGATGGTCAATACGGTGATATGAAAGGCAGGAAAGTAAAATTTTGATTACCTGTATCCTACCTACCTTAAGTTCTCAATGTTTCCAAGTTAACGATCTTTTCATGTTCAATGTTATTTAAGAACTAATTTTAACTTAAAAAAATACTGGCACCCATCTTTACTTAATGTAACACAATTGCAGGTTTTGTTTATGTAGCATAATATTAATCTAGTATAAATTCCCCCAATTAAATATATTACTTCACCACTTTAATACTGAATAACTATTACTTTTTATTTAATTATTGAAAGTTTAATTAGCCTCTGAAACTTCAATCTGGATTTCAGAAGTCGCAAACCATGTTATGCTAAATAAGACAGGAAACTGAATTAACTGAATGTCACTTTCAACACTGAGAGGACCATCGAAAACATTTTTAGTCAATTTCTTTAGTCAATTTCAATAAATCAGAAATTCATTGTTTCCGAGGATCCTATTTCCCTAATATTTTGTTATTCTTGTTGTGTTAAAATACAGTACATAAAATTTACCATTTTATCCCTAAATTTTAAGATTATGGTAGAGACTACTTAGCTGTTATCCAAATTGTTTCTTCTATTTCCTGTACTTACAGCTATATGTTATTTCCCAGCTGTTCCATTAGCTCTTTGTGGCCATATGGCTGGATTGGAACTCATCGAACTTGCAGTGTGAGCAGAAGCGAAAGTGCTCACCTTCGACGTTTGCTCCAAAAAATACTTCCACCATGAGTTCCTCCATGCTTTTTCCTCATCTAGCAGTTGAATGAGAGGACTTAAAGGCCAGAGGAGAGAGTAGTTTCACAAAATGAAAGAATGTTAGCGTTCTGAATGGTCACTAGGAAGGTGACCGAACACAGTGGAGCTCTTAAGATAACTTACTGTGGAATGAAATTTGGAATTTTGAAGCTCCGCGATTATTGACCCTGGTATTACCCCCAAAATACAATGTGCTCTCCATAGAAAATAAAAATCTTGACTAATAGCTCTTTCTACACATCAAACTAGTGAAACATATTGTGGCTGCTTTTTCTTTTGTCTGGCTTCCTCTTAATTGACCAGCATTTGGAAGCTGATGGGAGCAGTTGAAGAGACAAATAAAATGGCCCTGAATGACCAATGGCAGGAAGATGGGCACAGATGAACTGCACAGCCTTTTGGAGATGGCACAAATCTCCACGGAATGCCTGAGGCGGACCCGAGTTCACATCAGAGTGTCAAAATGGTTGCCATGACAATGAGGCAGTGGCATTTATTTCTGCAGAAAACATCGGAAGCACATGCTGCATCCTTTCCAGATTGAATGCTCTACTTAGAAGTAATTTGCACAGATTCCCTATCTTACACTGCTACCGTCCCCTGTGGAGCTCCACTCCTTACTATAAAGGGCAAAGGGCCTCAGCAAGGACTTGCCATGTGACTGACAGCTCCCATTTTAGCTCATCAGAAGGATAAGAGGGGAATACAGGACTCCTATCACTGGGGAAACTTGAACCATGCAGGTGATAAACAGAGCAAGTAACACTGTTCTTTATCCATCATCTATAGAAGGTCACTTAGGCTATTTTCCTATCTGTGGTGTTGCGAATAATGTTGCAATCAACAGCTGATGCTGATGTCATTTGCTTTGGATATACATTCAGAAGGAAGATTGTTGGATCATATAGAAATTTTATTTTGAAGTTTTTGAAGAAGCTCCATACTGTTTTCCATCGTGGCTGTCCCAATTTACATTCCTGGCAAAAGTGTATGCCCTTTCTCCACACCCTTGCCAACACTCATTTCTTCACTTTTTGATAACTGTCATTCTGCCAGGTGTAAGGTAATATTGCATTATGGTTTTGATTTCCATGTCTCTGATTATTAGTGGTGTTGAGCACCTTTTAATATACCTGTTGGCCATTGGTGTGACTTCTTTGGAAGAATGTGTACTCAGGTCCTCTGCTGATTTTTAAATTTCATTATTTGTTTTTGTTTTGCTTTTGAGTTGTATGTGTTCCTTATATCTTTTGAATATTGACCGATTATCTGATAGACAGTTTGCAAATTTTTCTCCCATAATGTAGGTTGCCTTTTCATTATATTGAACTGTTTCTTTTGTTGTACAAAAGCTTTTTAATTTGATGCAGTGTCACTTATTCTTGCTTTTGTTGCTTTTGCTTTTTGTGCCCTATTCAGAAAGGCACTGCTAAGAGTAGTATCAAGGAGCTTTTTCCCAGTTTTATTCTAGAGTTACAATTTCAGGTCTAATGCTTAAGTCTTTAATCTGTTTCCAATTAATTTTTGTGACAGGTGTAAGACAGGGGTCTCATTTCACTCTTTTACATGTAGTCAACTAGTTTTCCCAACATTATTTATAAAGAGTGAAACTGAAGCTACAGTTTCACTGTAATGCCGAAGAGGTTGCACCACTCCAAGATGAAGGGTCGCCCACGCATCAACACCAGTTGTGCCAGCAACCCAGTTAAGACCCAGCAATTCATCAACAAGATGGAAGATGCACTCGGCGAGGGAGTGGCGGCAGATGACATTATCGAATCCAATTGGCCACGTCTCCGCGATGCCATATACAACTCCGCCATTATTGCTTACGGGAAGAAAGAGCGGAAGAACGCTGACTGGTACGAGGCTCACTGGGAAGAAATGGAACCCGTGATCGAGGCTAAGAGGAGGGCCCTGCTGGCTTACAAGGTCACGCCCACTCCCAGTACACTTCAAGCTCTACGGGCTGCCAGGAACAAAGTCCAGAAGACCGCCCGCCACTGTGCCAACACCTATTGGCTAAACCTGTGCAGAAGCATTCAGGAAGCCGCCGATATAGGCAATGCACGAGGAATGTATGAGGGTATCAAGAAGGCAACAGGCCCAATCCCCTCCAAGATCGCCCCCCTTAAGTCCAAGACAGGTGAGGTCATCACTGACCAGGAACAGCAAATGCGGCGGTGGACCGAGCACTACCTCGAGCTGTACGCAACGAGGAACACCGTAACAGACACTGCTCTTAACGCCATCCCAGACCTACCAGTCATGGAGGAGCTAGACACCCCACCTACTGCGGCAGAGCTCGGCAAAGCCATCGACCGCCTCGCTTGCGGGAAAGCACCAGGAAGCGACGGAATCCCTCCAGAAATCCTAAAGAGCGGGAAACCAGTCCTGCTACAGCCGCTCCACCATCTACTCTGTCTCTGCTGGAAGGAGGGTTACATCCCCCAGGATATGAGAGACGCCAACATTATCACCATGTACAAGAACAAAGGAGACCGCAGCGACTGCAACAACTACCGGGGCATCTCTCTCCTCAGCGTCGTCGGCAAAGTATTCGCCCGGGTCGCTCTTGCCCGCCTGCAGACCCTTGCTTCCCGCGTCTACCCAGAGTCCCAGTGTGGCTTCAGAGCTGGCCGCTCAACAGTGGACATGATCTTCTCCCTACGCCAGCTGCAGGAGAAGTGTCACGAGCAGCATAAACCACTCTACCTCGCCTTTATTGACCTCACGAAGGCGTTTGATCTGGTCAGTCGAAGCGGACTCTTCAGCTTGCTACGGAAGATTGGCTGTCCACCACATCTGCTTGCTGTGGTCATGTCCTTTCACGACAACATGCACAGCACGGTGTCCTACAACGGCGCAACCTCTGAGGCCTTCCCAGTCAGCAGCGGAGTAAAGCAGGGCTGCGTCCTCGCGCCTACGCTGTTCGGAATCTTCTTCTCCATGCTCCTCCAATACGCCTTTAAGGACTGCAGCGAGGGTGTCTTCATTCACACCAGATCCGATGGCAAGCTCTACAACCTGGCCCGTCTACGAGCCAAGACCAAAATCAAAGAGGTGCTCATCCGTGAGATGCTCTTCGCCGACGACGCAGCTTTGACATCACACTCCGAAGAGGGACTCCAACAGCTAGTCACTTGCCTTTCCCATGCATGCAAGGAGTTCGGACTAGCCATCAGCCTGACGAAGACGAATGTTATGGCTCAAGGCACGGGGACTCCCCCATGCATCACCATCGACGGATACACCCTGGAGGTTGTCAACGACTTCACTTACCTCGGGTCCACCATCTCGAGCTCTCTGTCAGTCGACTTGGAGGTCAACCGGAGAATCGCCAGGGCAGCCACAGTTATGGCCAGACTGAACCGGCGAGCGTGGAACAATTCCAGCCTCACTGAGAAAACCAGACTGCGCATCTACCAAGCCTGCGTACTCAGCACTCTCCTCTATGGCAGCGAGACGTGGACCACCTACGCAAGGCACGAAAGGAAACTCAACAGCTTCCACATGAGGTGCCTGCGACGCGTCCTGCATGTCGCCTGGCAGGATAAGGTCCCCAACACCGAGGTGCTGAAGCGAGCCAATATGTGCAGTTTGCATGCAGTTCTTAGCGAGAGACGCCTCAGGTGGCTCGGCCATGTCAAAAGAATGGATGCAGGCCGTATCCCCAAAGACCTCCTCTACGGCGAGCTAGCAGAAGGCAAGAGGATGACAGGGCGCCCAAAACTGCGGTTCAAAGACATCTGCAAAAAGGACATGACACAATGCTCCATCAATCTCAACACATGGGAAGTACAAGCAGACGACCGCCTAGCCTGGAGGCTCGCGGTCAGGCAAGGTACGTCACGCGCGGAGGCTGCGCGCAACGAGGAGGCGGTCCAGAAAAGATCGAGGCGGAAGCAGCGTCAGCAGCAGCAACAACAGCCATCTGCCTTCACCTGTAACATGTGTGGCAGGGATTGTCACTCCCGAATCGGACTGCACAGTCATTCTCGGCGGTGCAGATAGACTCTCAAGAAGCTACGCCATCGTCTCTCGAGACGGACGGCTGCCGACGACGACGATTTATAAAGAGACTATCATTTCCACATTAACTTCTTTGGCTCCCTTGACAAATGTTAGTTGACTGTATATAAGTTTGTTTGGGGACTCTCTGTTCTGCTCCATTGGTCTATGTGTATATTTTTATGCCAGTATTATGTTGTTTTGATTACTATAACTTTGTAATAAAATTTGAAATTAGGAAGTGAAATGCCTCTAACTTTGCTGTGGTTTCTCAGGATTGCTTTGGCTCTTAGGGGACTTCTGTAGTTCCATATGAATTTTTTAATTGTTTTTTGCTGTTTCTGTGAAAAATGCCATTGGAACTTTAAAAGGGTTATACTGAATCTACAGATGGTTTAGGGTATTATAGACATTTTTGCAATATTAATTTTTCTAACCTATGATCATGGGTTATCTTTCCACTTGTGTGTCTTCTTCAGTTTCATTAAAGTCTCAGAGTTTTCCATGAACAAATCCTTCATCTTTTTGGTTAAATTTATTCCTAAGTATTTTACTTTATTTTTTGATGCCATTATAAATGGGATTACATTTTTCAGATATTTCATTGTTAGTATTCAATGGGTTTTTTTTTTTTAAGTTAAATCATCCATATGTCCAAATGGCTCTATTTTTAAAAGGCTCCATTTGAAAAATTGGCCCTGGTGAAGATGCAAGCCCTTGAGATTGGGAAGCTGGGAAGAGTCCCACTGGTGGTCAGGTACAAACATGTGCGTACTTCACTATGGCACAAACATCAAAAACATCTAACAAGTCACGTCAATTGTCGCTCTTATTTTTGTCCACTCCCTTTGCCAATGAGCGTTCTAACTCTCCAGGGATGACAACTGGCAATAATTACAAGGGATGAGAAACGGGCACTTTGATTTTCAATTGATGGCATTTTAGGGTAAGGCTTCTATAGGTTATTCTTTACCTGATTTATCAAAATATTACATGGTGAGCACGTAAGGATGGGAAGAGACAGTAAGGCGAAAAAGCACTGAGAGTAGGAAAATGCTAACAAGTCTTCAACCAATTAATCAATAATGCACAATAGTTAACTGAACACCAAATGTGCATTTTTTTAGTCACCCAGGTACAGGTATTAGTTTCTGTTCTAAAATGCTTATAATTTATATTTTGCAGTCAAGAATATCCAAGAGAAGTTTAAATAATGGACAGAAATTGTTCAAATTAATAGAGGTACACTCATAAAATAATAGAAGAGATTCATGAAAAGTGTATACGAAGCGGTTTATTAAAACATTAGTGATCAAACACAATTCTGATGTGAGATATAGTGGTGGACATAGCTTGGGTAAAGAGCAGAAACAGTTCATAAAATAAATAACAATACCTGACTTAAACAAAGTTTGGAGGTGTGGTAAGCTTTGGAATCTAAATTTCATGCCCCATTATCCCTGTTAATACAGATCTTGCTCCTTAGAAAAACCAAGGTGATTTTTCCCACCAGGTATTTTCTGTATCATATTTTTATCTCTCCAAAGAAAACTTTGATATCTCTGATACATTATGCAAGCCTCTGGCGCTCCTCTGTTTTTTGAGATGCTGTCTCCATGTGCTTGGACTGCATTAGTTTGGCGCTCGCTGTGGGCATGCTAAATCTGGACAGGATACCAAAGGGACAAAAGCACATTCCTGAGCCTTCAACAGAAAGCACTCCATTCGTGCAGCCCTGGCACCAGAGGATGAAATATCAATTATTATAAACACCTTCTGGGCACTTAGAGGCATTACTCATTCTTTAGTGTGGAATGGGAATTTGTGTTTTCAGAGGAGAACGTTGGCAGGTGCAACAAGAAAGGTTGCAGTAAAGATTTCCCCTGCCAAGAGAGATGTTGTGTGTAGAGTGTGTGCAAACCCCCCTGCGTTGCTTAATCCATTTCACTGGGGCAGAGAAGCCAGTTTACATGTTCTGGTGAACCTTACCCATTGATGGCTGCTTTGATCTGGTTGTACAGGAGGCTTAACAAAGAACCAACGCATTTATGCTTTAGTGGGAAGCGCAGCATAACCTTCAACAGAAAACCTCCTTCAGAAAGAAACTATGTGCTTAGACTGCCAAATACAGTTAACTCTTGCAACAGTCTAAGGAAGCAGACATGTCTGTGCCACGTTCACCAGGCTGAGTGTCCTCTAAATTACCCTTTTGGGGACAAGCCCACACACAAGAGCACACACATGCTTCATGACTGTAGCAACCATGCATCTCTCTGGTTGTTGCCACAGAGGCTGGAGAGAAACTGATGGTAAGATCGTTTTTCCTTTTGAGGGTTTTATACTTTTAAGAAAAGTTCCTATTTAATACACACATGGTGTTCTCTTTTGAGGGCAAAAGCAAAACAATAATGTGGATAATACAACATATTTAAACAAATCACGTTCAGTAACTGTGAATTTTAAGTTGTACATGATACAACTTTAACTGCTTCACTGAGGTGTGATTAACATACAAAAAGCTGTAAATGTTTAACTTATATAACCTGATATGTCTGAAGATCAGTATGCATCCATGAAACTATTATTACTATTGGTACCATAAACTTATCCATCACCTCCAAGTTTCCTCCTGCCACCTTTGTTTTTTTCTTGGTTTCCTTTGGTGCTAAGATCACTGAAGATAAGATGTACCCTCTTAGGAATATTCCAGAGCATTGTCGATGACAGGCCCTGTGTTGTATAGCAGACCTCCAGAACTTACTTACTCTGCATCACTAAAGCCGCACCCTGGGGCCAACACCTCTCCTTTTCTCCCTTCCCCTGGTCCCTGGCAAACACCATCCCATTCTCTGCTGCCATGTGTTTGACTATTTTAGATTCCATACACGTCTAAGTGAGATCATGCAGTATCTGTCCTTTTCCCGGCATATTTCATTTAGTGTAATGTTCCCCAGGTTTATCCCTGTTGTGTCAAATGACAGGATTTCTTCCTATTGTTAAAGCCTGAAGAACAGTTCGCTATACATACATCACACTTTTAAAATCCACGTACCCACCGATGCACATTTAGGTTGTTCCCGTGTCTCGCTGTCGGGAACAGCGCCACAGTGAACATGAGGTTACTGGTATGTCTTTCAGGTGCTGTTTTTAATTTACTTGAATATGCACCAGAAGTGGAATTGCTGGATCAAAAGGTAATTCTATTTTTAATTTTTGAGGAATCTCCATATGGTTTTTCATAATGGTTGTACCAGTTTACATTTCTACCAAGAGTGTACGAGGGTTAGTCTTTCTCTGTATCCTCACCAACAATTGTCCCCCTTTTTAAATAATCAACATCCTAGTAGGTTTTGATTTGCATTTTCCTGGTGGTTAATGATGTTAAGCATCTTTTCATATGTTTTTGACCATCTGACTATTTTTGAAGAAATGTCTTTTGAGGTTCTCTGCCTGTTTTTTAATGATTGTTCTTTGGATGTTTAGTTCTATGACTCTTCATATAGTTTGTATATTAACCCCTTATTGGATATATCATTTGCAAATATCTACTTTTAAATGTTTTCACTCTGTTATATCATATGATAGATCCCAATGTTTTCCCTAGGAGATGCAGACACATGGTTAGGGGCCTGTGATATAAGTCACATGGAAGAGCATGGGATTGCGTTCATAGCTTTTGCCCCTTTTACCCAAGGACCAGGCTTGCTTTAGAGTATGCCCAGGTGACAGAACAGAAGAGATTAGGTGGGGGAAGTCAGTCTGCTTCACGGCTGACTAAGAAACAGCTTCTACCCTGCAAATATCTTCCCAAACTCTCCTCTGATAATCAAAGAATTTTGGATCTTACTACTTTGAGCTCTTGACTTTTTGTTAAAATGTAAATCCTTAGCAGAGCTATTTCACTGTGAATAAATTTTCAGGTAATCATTTTAGATGCTGGCCTCAGATCAGAGGTGGAAGGGAATAAGGAAAAAGTGAGAGAGGTGAGCAGTCCAGAGTCAACAAAAAGGGGGTTCCACTGACGGGTTGCCAAGAGCCTTGAACTTTGGTCTAAATGGAACAGGTGATCTGGTGATCTCTTTAGGAGTGTTTGGTAACTTAGATTACACATACGTGGTTCATTATTTATATGGCAGTTATAAGGAGAAGAAGTGGAGAGAAGACACGGAGATATAGCTTTGTGAAGTTTCATAGAGAGCAAAGAAAATGGCTGTTATCTGCGCAACTCAGATTAAGGGTTTTGCTTGCTTGTATTAAGTGGATAGCATCATAATGGTCTGCTTTATTTTTCAGGCAGGGATGCTGTCTTTGGAGCGGTGTCAAGAAAAAGTATGGAATCAAATATGGTTTCTGTGGCTGGTTTCTATGTAGGTTAATATAGAGACACATTAGTCTTTGCAGTACAGATGCAGGGAGAGAAAAGTTGAAGAAAAAAAGCTTCTTGTTTCTTGATCTCATTTATAAGTCTTTGTCTCAAACATAAGTTCTGTGGGCTTAATTCCAGCTCTGCTTCTTAATTAGTGGTTATAATTAGAAGGTAACTGTTCTCTGTTCCTGTGGCATTTGGATTTAAAACTTGGGAATGGACACATGCCTTACTGATTTTATTTGTATGACTGTGTGAGAATTTTAAGATACAGACATTTTTCTTGTTTGTATATGCCTTTAAATTTATGTTTACAGCTACTTATTTCCCACAAGGTAGCCTGGCATCTTTTAACACATGAGGCAGCGTGTATTGGAACTTTGCCCCGGCTGTTCCTTCTGTCTGGAACACTACCTCCAACAACTTTAAAATGTTGCTCAGATATCTTTTCAGTGAGGTTTTCTGTGGTCACTCTATTCAAAATGTCACCTGTATATCCCACTTCCTATTCCAAGTCTTTATTTTTTCTCTCTAGCACTTAACACCTTAAAATAAGTCTATAATTTTTATATTGTTAATTTGTCCTCCTTCCACTAGGAAGAAAGTTCCACGTTGGCAGAGATTTTTGGCTGCTTTTTTACTGTTAATAATCAGTTCCTAGAACACTGCCTTACACATAATAGGAATATATACAAATATGTTGAGTGAATGCTATTAATACTAGAAAAATTTAACAACAGATGCATATAACTACATATAACTTAGATTAGTTTCAGTAACTACATATACTCAAGGACTTGAAGCAATAACCAAGAATACTTGTCTAAATTCTTATACTATTATGATTCCATATTTAGACATTGTTTAAATATTAAGTATGCTACATTAATTTTAAACTAAACATTTTATCCTTGATTTAGGTATCCGTTCCTAAAATCTTTCAAAATTTCAGTTGTTAAAGTATATTTTAGCTTAGAGAATATTGCTTTCAAAACATTTTCTCATTAACAGAAGTTTTTCCTTACCTTTTAAAGGATACAAAAGAAATCAAAACAGAGTTTACGTAATTTCAAAAATTTACTGAAAATACCTAAAGCAGGAAACAGACCTAAAACCGGAACTTCTTTATATTCTTTAAGTCTACCATGACAAAAAGAATTAGGAAAAAAGTTGGGAAAGCTTTTCTCAGGTGAGCATAAATTAGGGAGTGCATGTTCTCAGTTTGGGTTCCATTTCTGATTTTCCTCCCGCTTTCCTCCCTACTTGGTGGCCCTCTTCAGAAAAAATATACGAATACTATTTACTTAAGATGAAAAAATACTTAAAAGATTAAACACCATTTAAATCATTTTTCAAATTAAAATTTTTACATGTCCGTGTTCTGAAGCCACTGAACCTTGAACTTTCATGCCCCTGTGTCTGCAGGAGCTGAGAGTGCCCACAGTCCGCAGGCACAGGAATTTCAGGGTGAAGGCTCACCGGCTCGGCACGAATAAACCCATGGGCACTGCCAGTTTTTCTTTCTAACCATCATGTAAACTACAAACCTGGCTCACTGACTCACTGACCAGACAGTGTCGAGCCCCTCCCCCGTGTACGGTGGTGCACATAGAGGGCATTTTCTACCGCCTGCACTTCTCAGCCTTCCTTCTTCTTCAGCCACTTGTCTCTAACTCTACAATAGCTTCAGCTCACTCCTTAGTAGTAACCAGTGTCCATGCTGCAAAGACGTTTTTGTTGTCTCTCTCTGATTTTCCACACAGAGACATAGGGTGGAGCACAGAGCCACAAGACTGGAAATTATGTGAATGTGGTTCTTCATCAGAAATTATCACTAACTCCATGCAAGAAAATTCCCATTTCTGATCTCATGTACATATCGTATGCACGGGTGCAGCTGAAGGGAACAACCAGGTATGTGTCTTCCAAGAATAGAGCTCAGAACTGTGTTTATATTATGACAAAAGACATAGTAAAGATACTGGCTGAAGAATAAAAGAAATACTATATAACACCCTTTTTAAGGAAGGACGTAATAGAGAGTACAATGGGCGCCTACACAGCTCATGGCCGTCTTCCAAAGACTGTCACTTTGTCTGATATCCTTCTCTATTGAAGAAAACCACATTTCCAACATTCAGGAATTAGCCATGTGAATTCTACAAGGAATTAGTTTGAGATTTATGGAGTATAGTATCAATGATATCAAAGGCAACATAGCATCGTATCAGGAGCACACACTCAAGTTCCTTAGTTCAAAAGTCTGGTTCTGTCATAATAGTTGTGTGACTGTGGGCAAGCTGATTACCCTCTCTGTGCCCCAGTTTCCTTAGCTGTTAAGTGTAAACACTACCTCACAGCATCACAACCCACAAGCACCATAGCACAGTGGTACCTAATCATGTTGACACAAAAATTAAATTAATAGTTATGAAGTTCTTAGACCATTGCCTATACATAGCAATTGTTACATTAAATATGTTAAGTAAAATACATTTGAGAAATGTATATACAATAACTCCCTAATTAGTGTCATAATGCATGAGTATATAGCAGCTTCAACAACACAACAACTGTATATGGTAATGAACTACAAAATCTCAATAGCTTATAACAACAAAGTTTAATATTTCACTCACATCATATGTAAACAAGTTTCAAATACTGTTTCTGACACTCACCAGTGATGTAACTCTGGGCAAGTAACTTGACTGTACATCGGATTCCTCATCTGTAAAATGGAAATAATAATAATAATAATAATAATAATAATAATAATAATACAAATGTACCAGGAGGTGATTGTGAAGAATATATACTAGCGCATGTAACATGCTTAATACAGTGATTATGACATTGTAGACACACTAAATGTTAACTTTATGATTAAAATTCTATTGTCATCTGATGAGAAAATTATGTCTCAAAAAGATGAGGTAATTTAAACAAAGGTTACACAGCTAGCAAGTGATGGATTACAGACTCACACTAATATCGGTTTGAATTAAATTCCCACTCCCCTTTTTGTACATGTACTGGGAAATTCAAATTGTAGAAATACCAATAAAAATGCTATTTGATGGGGTCAAGAATTTGAAAAGAAATAACGTCTTCCCTCAGTATATTGTATTTTAGTGGGACTTATAACTTGCCACATTTGGACGCACATGGAGTGTGAAAGAATATGAGTTTGCAAGAAATAACAGAGCTGGCCAATATCAGTGTGCTTTGATCTCTTTCCCAGGCCTCCTTAATCCCAGAGAGTACAATGGGAGACGGAAACAGTCGGCAAAGAAACTAGCACTTATTGCATACTGATTGTGCTTCATGCGCTATGCTGCATACTTTCTATTTCACTTCATTCCCAGAAGAGCAACCCTGTAAAATGGTTTCAGTGTCTATAAATTTTGATTCAGGAGCACTCCAGTATTGTTTCTAGATTTGGTACTGACATTCTGTCTGTCATTACTTTGCCATTAAATAAAATGCCATTTCCCAAGGAAGACGTTTCTTGATCAAACTGTGGGAAAGAGGCACCACCCAAGTCAGCACGCCTTGATATTGTAACATATACCTCTAATCTCTGCATCCCCCATTATCAGTGAAAGCTTCACAAGTGGCAAAGATATTTCCTTGGTCACTGCTTAATCCTCAGTGTCTAGACTAGTGCCTGAATGAACGAATGAATCTGTAAATGCAAAATAAAATGAATAAGGCTAAAAGATTTTTAAGGAACGTATCCAAACATTCACAGCTTGTAAGTTTTACAACTGGAATTTTAACTACAGTTTTCAGTCCAAACCCTGTGGGCATCCCATTGTGCCAACTGTTTCTGCCTTGCTTCTAACAGTTAATGTCACCATGGCCATGGAGCGCACACAATGTAACAGTGCTTTGTACAATACGGAATTGCCTTTCTGAGCTTAGTGGCATTTAATCTTTAACATGAAATACATAAAGGAGCCACTCTGCTAATAGAAAGGGCATCTTATACAAAAGAATCAGTAAGTTCAAAGGCCCATATTTCAGAGAAGAGTGTGGAGTATTCTAGAAACTAATGGAAGGCCAACATGGTTGGAAATCGGTAAGTGACTAACAATGTGAGTGTCTGAAATGAGACTGGAGAAGTAGGCAAGCTCTAGATCTTACAAGGTCCTGTTAATTAGTCAAAGGGATTCAGATTTTATTCTAAGTGTAGTAGGAAGCCACTGAAGGCTTTAAGTCTGAAGAGTGACATGATCTGATATGAGCTTTAGAATGGTGTTGAGAATGAACTAGGTGGGAAACATATATATACATACATGCACATATGCCTTCACACCCCACATGCTGTCCCATTTGGAGGGATGTATAGGATGAGGGGAGAGGATATTTTGCATGGCACTGGGCACATGGTGGCAGAGAAATTAACGATGGCATCCCAAGTCTCTGCACACCAGATGACTTGTCTCCCTCCTTCCCTGGCCAGCTGCCTGTGCTCTGCAGTAGCGGGAGTGATCTCACACAGGACGGGGTCCTACTCCACAGACAGCAACTCAATCTGAATGGACCACTAAATGAGATATATAATTTCATAGGCAGCGCATTCAGTCGTCGGCAGCCGTCCGTCTCGAGAGACGATGGTGTAGCTTCTTAAGAGTCTATCTGCACCGCCGAGAATGGCTGTGCAGTCCGACTCAGGAGTGACACGGTATCTGTCTCCTCCCGTGTTGAATCGACATCTTGCGATGACGCTGGAGTGTCCTCTCCAGTGGAGCTGAAGCTACAGAGCCTGGGCAGGGTAATATGGAGGGTCTGCTGTTGCCCATGCAGCAGACCCCCCCTCTCTTCGCAGCTGAAGGGTCCAAGGGAAAGACGGAGTCAATACAGCTTGGCTTCAGGTGCGCCGCAGGAGTTGCCGGTGTTGACTACAACGTCAAACCGCCTTAGGGACTCCGGCTCCGGATTTTCTGTCGGGGTTTACTCCCTTAGCCTTTCCCCTGAAGAGGTATGCCGCAAGGCAGCAGAGTTTTCCTTCTCTGATGTGCCCTGACTGGAAGATCGAACCAGCGACACTTAGCTCGCAGGCCGACGCTCAATCCACTGAGCCAAACCAGCCAGGGCTAGAGCATTCAGTATGTAACAACAATTTATATATATATTTTTATGGTTAAGATGCGTTTTATTCCTATATACTATTCAATGCTAACCATGGCTTTCTTTAATATTTTTCCACGACCAGATGCTTCTTCCATCTAATATTTTTTACCAACTCCTCCTTTTTCTATTTTGTAAGATAAAATTCAAAGTTCCCCATGATCTGGGCACCATATCCCTCTTCATCCTAACCTTTATAAACAATCCCCACTCATCCATCAAGCACGTACAAATGTGCAGACATACTTTGTGTTGAGGCAGTAATGAATATATTCTTCACATTCTATGGTTTTTTCATGCTTTTATCCTTTGGGACTTTTTTACAATTTAATCTGGCAAACTTCTAGTCAACCTTAAAGCTTCAGTGTTTGTCATCTTTCCCTGAAAGTCATCCCTGACACTTCCTTAATTAGAGGCAGTCATAGTTTTCTCTAAAATTTCTCTAACACTTAATAATGACTATATTGGCCTTGAAAGAGTTTAACCGTTTAACGAATGTTTTAGGTTGAAATCTACTTTTCATATTCTAGATATTCTGGATAACTACTATACATGTGGAAATAAAATAAATTCATATTATGCAATAAGAGTGAAATCAGGATAATTTATTATGTCTTTTGTCAAATCCCAACTGCAAAAAGTATTGCAACTTGACAAAACAAAAAGAAATAAAACACAGATCCTTAATGAGATTGCAAATATTCTTAAGAACTTTATTTTTTGTAGTTTTAATATTCTATGTTTATGACAGGTATATTACAGAAAAAAGGATACAGTAAAGCTAATGAAAAAACTATTGTCTAAAACTTGAACTTGGAAGAAACGTATCAATATACTTTTACCACCTTCTTTATTATTTCAATTTAAGCATTTTAAAAATAATGTTCCCACTGAGAGCCTCCACTTCAATGTATAAGAAATTTTTGGCCTTTCTCTTTTTATTCGGAACAGAGCTGACCTTTGACGTTCAAGGTGCTAGGAGCTGGACGCGAGGGAACACAGTATTTACCTCCCGGGAGGCAGTGCACTATGAGGCCGCCTTGAGCTCTGACCAGTGAGATCATACTTGTGAAGGTATTCACAAACTTGGTGACAGTACTGGAATATAACATAACTTCAAGACTGAAGATGCTAGAAAACAGGGAGTACGTCTGCCATAAAGAAGAGGCGTTAGTGGATATATTTGTTATTTGGTTGAATATTACCATTTCCTCCTCAGATTTTCTCCCCTCTTTCACAAGGCCACTGGGATGTCTAAAAAAGAACATAAATGAAAATAATGTTCAAATGAATTACTTTAGAAAAAAGAATCACAGATCTCATGTTGTCATGTGATTCCACTAGTGTCTAGATACATATGAGTAGGATCTTTGTTTCTTGTTCCCAGCTATAAATCCTGTACTTAAAACAGTGGGATAAACATGGCAGACTCTCAATATTTGCTGGACTAATGAGGGATATGTTGAATACTCAAATTATATTTAAGTGGCCATAATGTTTGCAGTTTTCTGGAACCCTATTGACTTATGGCCATAGCTAGCAAAAAAGAGGGATCTTACGCCTCTTGCATCTCTTGCATTGGTGTTCGACAGATCTACCTCCCTGTTCATTGCTTTTAGTTGGGATTGGGTCACCCTTTCATGCCTAATCAATGACTGGACAGGGGAATGAGACCTATCCAATGCGTCCCCTGTATTTGCTTTTATGGGGCATGTGAGTGTGACCATCCAAACAAGTGGGGTTTCTGCAGCCAAGATTTAGAAAGATGGGCAACCAGCTGAGACTGCCAGGCTCCTGGATTCTAAGAAGTTTTGCTTCTCTGCTCTATAAATTTTTAAACATTTCTTTTGCAGCACAAAGGTGGGAAATGGTCTTTCTCTTCCACACGCAATAATGGCATATGAATAACTATAAAATCTTTACATTGTGGTAAAACTGTAATGGGAGCTAAATGGAACATAAGAGTTTCATCTTACTATTGGAGTTTGTGACTCTTACTCTCTTTGTAAGGCCATAATTCGAAGGTTTCCCTCCTTTTAACCTGCAGATTAGAGATGATGAATATCAGCATTTCCATCTCTTTAAGGGACCCATCTCATGCTTCCACTCCTAAGTATTTCTTGTTTACAACTTTAAAAAAATAGAAGTAAAACTGCTCTTAAAAATTGAATTTCCTTATAGATCCTTGAGAGCTTATCATTATCTTCATCAAGAAGTTAGCTCTTGAATTACCAGAGAACCAATTAGCATGATTTTAAGAGCAATTTATATTTGAATGGTCTCTACATATGTATTATGGAAGGAAAGTGAAAAACACCTATTTGAGTAATTTAATTACTGAAGGTGAAATTCCCAAAAACAGAAGACTTGCCTTTCAGTATACAGGCTCTTCTTTTTTCCTAAAGCTACAATTTTATATTCAAGAGCTCCAAACCATGATCCCTGCTATGATATAACAAGATCTTATGAAACTGGGTTACTAAGTATTTCTAGAAACCTAAGGAAGATCCTTTAATCTTTCAACTGGTGGATTCTCAACTAAATATAAAGAAGGCCTTTTTCATTATTTGAAATGATTTGTTTTCATCCATCTCTTCTGTAAGAAAAGTAATTACATAAAGTGATCTACCTAGCTATTTGATTTGATTATGTCACATTTAGTTTCTAAACAGAGGGAACTTCCAGGCTTTTTTTTTTTAATCTGGCAAGAGTCTTTGTAAAGGAAATACAGATGGTGGGCAACAGCAGCATGGAAGAATCTGAGTTCTAACTCTTCATACACTGACTGATTTCTCCCAGAGACCCAGTTGGTAGGGTGGGGTGACGAGAGTTGTGGCTGAGATATAAATGATAGCAAAACCCACCATTACAATAAAGACTATAATTTATCTCTTCAAGGGGAAGATCCTGATAAAAACCTAATTCCTCAACTAGAAATCTCATTCAGAAGTATTTCACAACTCTTTCAAAAAGGTCGCAAAGTAAGCACCTTGCACTTCAGAGGTGGGATTGTTGAAAAGCTCATGATCTCCTCAAAATCTTGTGTGGTTGGAGTTTGGTACATGAACCCATGAGGCTGTATACACACTTTTGTTTTAATGTTAGAGGTGACAGGGGAGCCTGAAGGTGTCATGTTTCCCAAGGAAATAACCACTTCTTCTGAAATAGAGACTGTAGACATTGTCACTGATGTTGCAGCCATTGGTTCTTTAGTGTAAATGGTACTACCCTCAGTGACAATGACCCTGGCTTCAGTCACATTGCTCCAAGTGGGCACAGTGCTGAAGGCTCCAGCATCTTCTCACTGCCAGGAATGCAATGGTGCATGCTGGGAAAATGGAAGCCTCCTTGAATACAGACATAGAGAAATGAGTAGGCTCTGTGCTCTTACCCTGGCATGGTAAGAGGTCTGCATAGTGGCATGGTGGAATCTGATGATGGTGGTAACTTTTGTGCTTTAAAAAAATGAACAATGGGAATTTTTTGTATTTTAATTCATTGAATCAGTTTCCTCAAACATGGGCTTACTATTGGTATAGAAGTTAGGATTCTGTTATGTCATATAACTGTTGGTTAGGTTCATGGAATTGACATTGTGCTCTGAATAAATATTAGTGATTTTCTACTAGTCAGCCAAAGAAGTTACTAGTATAGTGGTTTGTACACTCTTATATCTGCTCTAGATCATTCCACCATCGGAAATTTGACCTACATGGCATTGGCTTCCCCAATGAAATATAGGCTGGGATACACACACACACACGTGTGTGTGTGTGTGTGTGTGTGTATATATATATATGTTTATACCCCTGGCTGGTTTGGCTCAGTGGATTGAGCGTCGGCCTGCGAGCTAAGTGTCGCTGGTTCGATCTTCCAGTCAGGGCACATCAGAGAAGGAAAACTCTGACTCCAAAAAAACCTCCACTGCCTTGCGGCATACCTCTTCAGGGGAAAGGCTAGGGGAGTAAACCCCGACAGAAAATCCGGAGCCGGAGTCCCTAAGGCGGTTTGACGTTGTAGTCAACACCGGCAACTCCTGCGGCGCACCTGAAGCCAAGCTGTATTGACTCCGTCTTTCCCTTGGACCCTTCAGCTGCGAAGAGAGGGGGGGTCTGCTGCATGGGCAACAGCAGACCCTCCATATCACCCTGCCCAGGCTCTGTAGCTTCAGCGTCATCGCAAGATGTCGATTCAACACGGGAGGAGACAGATACCATGTCACTCCCGAGTCGGACTGCACAGCCATTCTCGGCGGTGCAGATAGACTCTTAAGAAGCTACACCATTGTCTCTCGAGACGGACGGCTGCCGACGACGATATATGTTTATATATTCCTGGTTATAATATACATATTAACACAGTTATATTCCTTTCCCAAATAAAACTAAACAGGGTTCTGTTACTAAGAAAACATGGTATGGATAAATAAATTCTGCTAGAGGTTTCCAAACTATAAAATATTAATTTCACAAAACATTAGCATGTCTAGAAACATGCATTCTTTGAAACAGTTTGGAAAATACTGGTCTAGACAATCTGTTTTAGACATTTTTTCCCCAGGATGATAACATGTCATTAGTTACCAATTACCCAAGGACTGAATTTCAGATCCTTTTAGGTTTAATATTCTATTTTTCTATTAGATTAAAACATGCCTTTTTTAGTTCAGATACTTTTTGTGTTTCTTTCTGTTTGATTGTGAATTTTTGCAGCATTTTCTCCAGGATGATAATAATCTCTTTTCATTAGAGATATTTTCCAGAAACTCATCATTTCTCCTCCCAAGGACCAGGCCCAGAAGCACATGGAGTAAAACACAGGTCAGCTATGCTCTGGTGATAGGTGATCAATTCAGGCACTGCTGCCCATCTTCGCACACAGACATTGTACATCTGTTGTCTGCTATGCCATCCGCTGGAAGAACAAATGGCACGTGCTGTATTTCAGCGGCTGTACGGACCCAGGCTTTGCAAACAATGCAGATAAAAACCACCAATCATTTTGTCCCACGACAGAGCCTAACAATCTCTGTTAGGATACCACAGTTCTCTCTCAACTGATGACAGAGCTGCCTGCTTTTTCAGGGGACAAACATCTGCAACATGAAGATACTGCACTAGAATTCAGGTGGCATCTTCTACAAAAAGCCTGGATCTAGAGCCAGATAGCTCCAGGGTTAGAACCCTGGCTCAGGCACGGAACTCTACCTCTCTGCGCCTGAATTTCCGACTCTGAAAGGAGCATCAACCCATTTTGTAGAGAAATTTTGAAGTTTAGAAAGAGTATGTAAAGTATTGAACACAGTTCTTGAGACATGAATCTCTCTATCATTTAATTTCCTTGTCTTCATCTTCTTCATCCCCATCCTGATCCTTATATTGTCATTTTTAGTAGAAGTAGTAATAGTGTTTCAGTACTAATAATGGTAGTTAATTGCAGATATACTTAGTTCTAGTCTCCCAAAATTCCTAGGCAAAGCTATTTTTTTCTCATTTTTTCTAGAAATCCACACAACTGATTCCCACAGTGCAAATGTATTTCATAATTTAAGAACACTCATAGCAACAATAAACTGCATCTTTTTAAAAAATGAGGCAAGTGAGCTAATTTAAGTCCATAAAGAAAAAGAGACAGCGTTTATCCCATCTGATTGCCTACTGTAGTCTATACTTCCCAATATGATCTGGCTCTTGCCCAAACTGCTAAATTTATCCAGTACCATGTTTCCTCTTACTTATTACATTCCAGCAACACTGCTTTTATTTCTCTTGTTCAAGCCTTCGTGTCTCTACTCATTCTCTCTCCCTCCCCCTCCTTCTTTCTCCTTCTCTCTCTCCTTAAATCTCTCTCCTTCTCCCTCTCCCCCCTCTCACTCTCTTGTTCTCTCTCCCTTGCTCTCTCTCCTTTTCCCTGTCCTGAAATGTTCCTTCCCCAAACTCTATAGGGTGGACCGCATACCGCACGCTATCGCTTTAGGTAAGCCTTCCCTGACAACTCTGATTAAAGAAGCTGTCCCCCATAACATTCTTTCATTTTGTTTCATAACCTGTGTAACCAGCTGAGATGTTAAAATGCATTTACTCACCTACTTCTATTCGTCTCTACCCAGGAGTAGGCAAGCAGAAAGGAGGGGAGTTGTCAGTCAGTCAGAACTGTATTCCTGGTACCTAGAATAATACATGGAAGGGGCTTGATATGTGAATAAAGAAATTAATGCTAAGTAAACCTTTACTAAACATGAAGGGAGTGAATCACAGGCTGTTATTTACTCTTTTACTCCCCTAGAGGTCTTTGATATGCTGTATATCTTTATTTCTCAATGTCCTGTCAAAATCTATAAGGTGCCTAGTACTTTACTGTACTTGCAGCTAACACTTGATTCTGTTGCACTTTCATGGATGCTGGCAGACACGAGACTCCCGGGTCAAAGTCAAATGACTCTATTATTTGCATCAGTGCTGTGTACCCCAATTTCCACAGGGCGACGTTCGGGGGGCCAGATGACATCTGGAGTGGGGTCCATCACAGAAGAGGAGGCCGGAACTTAGGGAGCCCACATCCCTTATTATGAGAAGCATGCCCTCGCTTCGCTCTAGAAGGAAACGCTCTCTCTACCATCCAAGGTTATAAGAAAACCTGCTCTTTCTCTGAAGAGACATGCTATATCAATCTTTTAAGGCTGTTTACTACAGAAACATCCTTGAAAAAATAATCTGGAATAAAAGCACCCATTGTCTCTGCTCATAAAATGGACAGGGATGCTAGAAAACAAGAGTGAATCATCTCCCAGTAAGTTCCTCTAACTCCTACACTTCACTCCAATGTCTGTTTTATTCTTCTAGATTCTGTCCTCTATAAGACTTGGTCAGCCATTTGCTTGCTCTGGGTGCTCCCGGACCTCCGGGAGCTTACAGTCTAATCTTAGTGAGTAACCCAGGTTTTCCAGCTCCAGAGCCAGTATTCGCTACTCCACCCACTCCATGAGCACAGCCTCTCTGTGGCTGCAGCGACTGCCACTATTCCTCCGGGCTATGTCCCTAAGCAGAGCAGATAGGAGGTAGTCAAGTAAGCTTTTCAATGAGACTAGAGTGCTGGGTATCCTCTGAAGCACTTAGAAATATTAAACTCAGCAGGAGAAGTTAAAGTATAATTGCACTGAGAAATTCCCTCATGTGAATCACTATTATTGGCGCTGGTAATAATCAGAATATTCCTAATTAGCATGGCTCCAATACTTTGGAGTTGGGAACATGAGTGTCATAGTTTGAAATGCAATATCTTTATTTATAGGGCCAAGATTAGGAGAGGAAAGTTTCTGATCGAGTAGAAGCCTAGGCACCAGTACATAAGCTATCACGTTTTAGAAAATGTTCAGTAAGATTTTTTTTGCCTTAGGTATAAGGGACATATCGGCTGATATCTAGAAAAATAATTTTCTTGCTTAATTACTGCAATAAAAGACATCGCTTTTAGAATTCAAAAAGAAACAGAGAAAGGGATAGGGACATACACAATTTGCAAAGTGCAATATTACCATCTTTACCTGTGTACAGAGATGTAATTGTGCATTCTGAGTGACCTAACAGGAGTGTTTCTATGACCCAGATCTCTTTAAACCTTCATGACCATAGAGTGCAGTCTTTAAGATAGGATTATGTAAAGCCTATAACGACTGTTCGTGTATTTGCATCACTTCTTCTAGGAAACCTGAATTCACCCATTAAATCCTAAATCGTACAGTGCATACAGATGGACATGCGTTCCTGTATATGTGATATTTACTTGGTTATTCTGTCAATTCTCCAGTGATAGTGACACAGTGGTGTTCCTTAAATAAAAATGTTTTAATATCAGTGTCTTAAGTAATAGTTCCTACAGTGAAATTTCCCTTGTATTATTGACTTTGAGCCTCACTCTGAGAAATATTAATTTCAATCTATAGAGTTATAAATGGGGTCTCAGAATACTGATAATAATATTATGAATAGGAATAACATCAATAACATTTTTACATGTCACTGAGCATTTATCATGTGCTAGACACTGTGCTAAGCACTTTCTCTAATTTAGGCTTCATAAGAAAAAAAATTGAAGTAGCTCTTATTCCTAATTTTCAGGTGAATAATCAGAGATATAGAAATGTCAAGTAACTTGTCTCAGCTCAGTTATTAGCAGAGCTAGGACTTGACCCAGGTTTCCCTGAAATTGCCCTGCGACACCCCCACTTGCATTTTCATCTCACTGAGTCTGTTTTGAACGAAACCTCAGCTCTGCCATTTTGATAGCCATCTGAAACTGGCCCTGTAGCCCCTGCCTTTAACCTCTACTCTCACTTGATGTCAAGAGCAGAAGGGAAATGCTCCTCTTTATAACCAGTCTAGACACTGATGCACACCCTCCTTCACGTGACTGTCAAGTTGATCTTCACTTACCTACTCCTCTGAAATGCAAACTATTTGAGGTAGGTGAAAATAAGAATGCTAACCTCATCTATCACAACTCAGTAGTAAAATGTAATGATCTGAGTCTTTAAACTTGAAAGTGTTTCAACAACATCCTACAGATATATTTATCAAAGGTTGAGCCTGATCTTTTTATCTTTTAGACAGAAAGCTGTGCTTTCAACTCATGGAAAACAGATGCCCAGATTGCAATGTATGCTCATACATGGAAGAATTGTTGTCTTTCTTTGTACAAAGATGTAAATTATACTTTTCTCTTGACCAAGGGGTTAACTGTTTTTTAATGCCTCCACAAACAGTGAATGTCTGATGTTATATATTTTTTAGAGGTGAAAAGGGAAAATCTTGAGACATTTAAGTTTACTCCATTTTGAAACTTAATCTCCTAGGTAAGACTATGTGGGGGAAACACACACAAACACACACACACACACACATGGGTCCAAATGACAGTAAAGACCATGCTTGATAGGGACTTGAAGCTGTTTACTTATGTAATTCATGTGCAAAACTGCAAAGCAAAACTTAGACATCCTTCAACAGAAGGGATAAGAGGTGATTCACTTAACAAAAGGCTATGAGAATTACATGATTTGTGAGTCTTTCCAAAGTCTATAGACAGGGAACCAGGGGAAGAATTCTACCTCCCATCAATGCGATGCTAACACACTTAAACATATGTTCCCCAGGGTTTTTAGCAGGCACAAAATGAATTCTGCTTGAAACCACAAGAAAAAAAAAAAAAAAAAAAAGGCTGCAAGTCTCCACAGTGAATAATACTGTAAAAAGATCCGGTATTTATAGCACAATGCACCAGGGAGTCTTTCATACTCAACCTTGTCTGTTCAGATGATTGACAGCCTCTATTTTTCAATCATTTGTTATTGAGTTTACAGTAAACCTATAAGCCCATTACCTGGAGCAGTGCCTACGATTCTGAACTGAGTGTCTTATTTCTGAAGGGAAGTGTTACTCCTGGAGGACTATATAATTAGGAAGATGGGGAAAGTGAGTATCAGCTTCTAGCACTATGCTGCCACTTCCTCCTCGACTTCTGAGAAAAGTGAATGAAATCTCAGCAATTCTGAGAATCCAACTCTTCCTGGGTGATAATTACAAAAACAAACCTGTCTCTGCAAACCTAGAATCAGACTTCTGGGATTTTTTAAAGTGAACTTCAGTATCACTGATTCCCTTCTTCTATATCTAGGAATCTAAATCAATTTCTTTTCTTTTGTGATTGTTCTGTAAAAATTTTTACAAAAGTGGTCCATACTCACTAAAATAATTCATCATACTATATGGAAAGAATAAAATAAAAAGGTGTGATCTCCATTAACAGTTGTATCTAAAATATGTACCATTTCAGATCTATATTTTATCTTACATGTATTTACAAAACAAGGATCATACTATTTATTTTATTTTTAAATTATTTTAGGGGATGACATTGGTTAATAAAATCATACGTTGGTTGATAAAATCATACAGGTTTCAAGCGTACATTTCTATGAGATATCATCTGTATCTTCTCTTGTGTGTTCACCACCCAAAGTCAAATCTTTATCCATCACCATATGTTTGACGCTCTTTACCCTTCCCTACCACCCTACCCCCAAACGAACAAAGAAAAAAACAAACAAAAACTTAGACACAGACAGCAGTTTGGTAGTTACCAGAGGGACCATACTATTTAGATGCTTACTTTTTGATTCAGCAACACATTGCAAGTACTTTTTGATGTCCATAGTTAATTGACACCAAAATTTATTTCATTTTTCAAAAATACTGCATACAATTACATGGTGTGATTATTCCAAAATGTGTTGTTATTCCTTGATTTTTGAACTTTTAAGACTACTCTAATTTTATAGACACTTTACAAATAGATGATACATATAAATTCCACCTCCACATCCCCTGCCCCACTTGCATTGAAATATCTATAGAATGGATTCATAGAAATAGAATTATGAATTGAAATTTTGTATATATTTATTTTACATATTCTAACAGATCACTACCAACTTTATTACCAGCAACTCACCTGAATATTAAAAACATTAAATTCTTTTAAAAATATTTCAAGCTGATAACCATGACATTACATTGTGTCAGTTAGCAAATTACTTGTTCACAATTACAGCTGAATATCTATCTGCTCTCATTGTTTCTATTAGCAGAATTTCCTTGTAAATGTACCATTTCCTCCTATTTACCCATTTTCCTGTGAGATTTCTTTTAGTATTAATGTAGTTAATAGTAAGGATTTTTTAACGATTTCTTTTTTACCAGTAATCCATTTTCACTTACAGTTGGAGGTCCAAATTTAATTTTAAGGTTTTTTTTTTTTTTGTTCTCTTTTAATGTATAATTCATAATCCTGTTTCATGTATTAAGTAATAAATTACTTCACAATGATTTGTAATACTACCTTTTCATATAAAATTTATCATATATGCATGGATCTGTTCCTGGATTCTTCACTGTTTTTACATCTATACAGGTATTTCTGGGCAAGAAAGATTGAGTGTATTTATTATAGTTTCTTCGGGTATATTTTATATCCGGTTGAACAATTCCTATGCCTAGATTCCACCCCCCTGATTTTTTAAAAATGTTTTTGTTCATATTTACTCCTTCAAAGGGACCTTTGAATTGACTAAACCAGTTCCAAAAATTATCTGAGCAGATTATTCACCACATTTGTAAAGATTTTGTATGAAATAAATTCTGGCAACTCCAAGGCAGTGATATATACAGATATGAATTCTGCAAATGGGCAGAGGAAAGTGAAACCAGAGGCTTGAGCATGGCGCGTCCTCTCGCAGGAGAAAATCTCAAATTTGGATTTTGATTTGGAAACTAAACAGAATCAATGATCTGAACAAAGGATGGTTACTGAGTCTCCTTCAAATAAAAATGGCATAAACAAATAACTGCTAAATATTGCCTGAGCCTTTTTAAATTCCATAATTTTTTATTTTTTCCATGACATTTGATGTGCTAAGTTCTGAAGACTATACTTCTCTTTATGTCATCATCAATGTGCTTCAAAAGATATGGGATTTTAGCACTTGAGCTTAGGAATGATATTTCAGAGTAAAGAATGATAAAAAAAAATGGGGAATACAATTTCAAATCTTATACTTTCTCCTACCTGTCCTGCATTGTAGTTCAGAAGCTATAGTAAGGTTTAAACATATTAAGCCCTCAAAGATTCTTTTCCTTCTAACATTTTCCCGGTGCCTCATAAGCTCTTATCGAGAATGTGTTAGCCCATCGTCTATTTTTATTTTTATTTTCTTTTGTTCTTATACATTGCTCAGAGCCAAATTACACATTGATTTTAGGAAATGTGAGGAGGTCACATTTTGTAATGGATTTTCTTTCATAATTTATGGGGCCTCCCATAAGCATATATATAAATGGGAGATAGATGCTGTTCTGTCTAAGAACAGGGCTTGCATCTGTGCCCTCCTTTAGCCTTTTACAAAAGCTTTCTGAACCTTGACTGACCTTCCCCAACCACATTCTTCCAAAGCCATAGGGCAGTTCTCCTGAATTCGCTGACTTGCTTGGGAGCCTGACAAAAATTTCTTCAGGCACTGAAATCATGATTTAAACATATGGCTGTCAGACTAACTTAGGACAGTTCAATTCCTGAAATAGCTAGTTTTCCTAGAGGTATGGAGTCTCTCAAGGTCACTCAAAGAGTAACTACAGTATTTTAACATGGCTCACAGAGCTAATAATGAAGGCTAAGAACAGAACATTAGCCTAGTTAAGCTGCTTTCTGATATTGTTTCCAAATTCTGGCTTTAGTCCACTTTGACAGTTTAGAATAAATATAAGCACACTCAGATTGGTCTACGAAAGAATCATAAAACGAAACAAAATTTTTTGTATGACTTTCATCTTACTATGAGTTGATATTTGTTTTTAATTTGAATTTCAGAACATTGAAGATTCACTTAGTTTGTCACGGAATGAACATCCCTGCTAAAATATTCCCATACAGGTAAATAGAAGAAAAAAACATGGTATAAAAATGGATCTCCAGAAGAGTTTTCCCTGATCCTTTCTTTGTCCAATAAAAGTTGCTTTTCAATTTCAGAATTTGCTGAAATCATAATAAATGGCTTGTCTTTCAATGTTCCCTTCTAGAGTTTTTGAACTTCTTCCTCCTTTAGCAATATCTACTCCAGTTGTCAGAAAAGAATAAGACACAGCAAGACTTGGTAATTTTCCTTAACCTTTTATTCATTAATTTCATCCCATTTATTTTATATTCCATTTTGTCTGATTTCAAAATTAAGGTGTCCTCTATTTTCCCTAAACACTCACTGTCTTACCGGCAGAATAGTTGAGCAGATGTTGGATGGAAACAGAATTTTTTGCCTCCTGTCGTGGGGTTATGGTTGAGTCTTGCAGCTGCATCAGCCTTAAGAATTTTATGTCTTGTGTCCTACCACCTGCTGAGTCGAATTTCTCTGAAATAATAAATTCACTTTCTGTGCAAAGGCCAAAGCTTTCTTTGGTCAATCCGTTATTTAATAAGTTTTGGCTGAGCTGGTTCAACTGCAAAGCCTCTGCTTTATTGGTTGTCATGTACAAACATTTAATTTCAAAATTTGAAAGGCTAAAAAGTATTCTAGAAAAAGTTATGTGTTTTCACAGACTGTTACATTGTAAAGACTGTATTAACAATTACCATAGTTATCAATTGATGAATATACTTTAATGTATTATGTACTTTGCAAGTATTATCTCACTAATATTCTATGTAACATTAAGTTATTAATCCCCTATTACAAATAATGAAACTGAAGTTCAGTAAAGTTAGGTGCCCAAAGAGTAAATAATTGCCAGAAAAAGAAAACCTCTGACTTCAAATCCTACTTTCTTAAATACATTACGCTAATTCCCTACAAAAAAATTTTTTTAAATTTAATTCATAAGAACTACATTCCATTGTGCAAGTATCTGTGGTCAGAAATGGTTTCATCAGTTTCTATGACAGTTCTCCCGGGCTACAGGGAAAGGATTTACTTTCATTGCCTTATAATCGCATGGTTTTTGAAACCACAAAATCTATGTATAGGTTCAAATCAAGACTGTTTTATAAGCTACGTGTCTCTGAAAAAACCTCATATTCCTTTTGAACCCAGGCTCGCTCTGTAAAGAGCATTCTTGTGAGACTGAGGCTGTAAAGATTATATGAAAAAAACACTAGAGTGTCTGGTATATCACAGGTGTTACATAAGAGATCATCTATTTTGTAGGGGGAAGAAGAGGTGTTTTGGAGTTCACTCTCTCATCTCCTTAAGAGAAACTTAAAAATGGTCTACTTTATGTTTAAATTCTAACACTGAATGTAAGTAGTGACAAAATGCAAGCCCACTCAATGGCTTTCAAAATCACACTTTACTCCTTCCAAAGGCAATTACGCACCATCATCTCTATAAGCAGTGGAAGTGCAAGACACGTAAATATATCTTTGTTTGTCATCTTGATTCTTTATGTTAAATTGGTTTTGAACTATATAGTTTCTGATCTTGTATCTTTTTACTAACCTAGAGCAATGCTTTCTGGGACTCGGTCGGCAGCCGTCCGTCTCGAGAGACGATGGTGTAGCTTCCTAAGAGTCTATCTGCACCGCTGAGAATGGCTGTGCAGTCCGACTCAGGAGTGACACGGTATCTGTCTCCTCCCGTGTTGAATCGACATCTTGCGATGACGCTGGAGTGTCCTCTCCAGTGAAGCTGAAGCTACAGAGCCTGGGCAGGGTGATATGGAGGGTCTGCTGTTGCCCATGCAGCAGACCCCCCCTCTCTTCGCAGCTGAAGGGTCCAAGGGAAAGACGGAGTCAATACAGCTTGGCTTCAGGTGCGCTGCAGGAGTTGCCGGTGTTGACTACAACGTCAAACCACCTTAGGGACTCCGGCTCCGGATTTTCTGTCGGGGTTTACTCCCTTAGCCTTTCCCCTGAAGAGGTATGCCGCAAGGCAGCGGAGGTTTTTCGGAGTCAGAGTTTTCCTTCTCTGATGTGCCCTGACTGGAAGATCGAACCAGCGACACTTAGCTCGCAGGCCGATGCTTAATCCACTGAGCCAAACCAGCCAGGGGATTTCTGGGACTAACCCTGGGTTTTCATGGGAGAAAGTCTACATTTTGAAGATTGGCATGGGCTTATAGTTTCACAAATAAAATTACTAAAAAGCGATCATAACTCATCTTTAAAATTCCCTACCTCTGCCCAAGCTTATAGGTATAATTAAAATGAAGGCTGTAAAATTTTTCTTTAATAAAAATCTTGGTGAATGTTATTACAGTCAAAATTGGAAATGGGCTAAGTTGAAATATTTTTAGTGGTAAATTATAGTAAAAAATGTTGAATTAGTTCTATTGAACACAAAGACATTCGTTATATTTGAATATACTTTAGAACAATCATAATAAAAATACACACATCCACAAACTCCTTTTTATCTCACTCCACGAAACACAATTATTGTACGCATCAATAATGGGAGCTACTTAACAGATGGGCCGTTAGTGTCTTAATTCTTGATCTTTGTTCTAGTAAATCCTTCCTTTCTATATCCTTTCCACAAACTCCACAGCCATTCAAGGCAGGATGAATGATTTTTAAATGCTCCTTTAATGTTTGTGTTACTTTTTGTGTTGTATAATTTTCAAACGAATATGTAAATGCAGCTGCCCAACAGGATAACGAGGCCACATTAAAATCCTCAAATATTCTAAACAAGGCATGTCCTAATCATGCCAGAAGACGCTGCAAAAACTAAATGCACTTTCTTGGTACCAACATGCCTATTATTTTTTAATTATTCCCGTTAAGTATTCTCTCTAGGTTGATTCTCCAACTCAGATCTTTATTTTTCACTCGTTAAGTTAAACACTTAATAAATGATTCTGATTAAATATCTATCTATTATGTTCCCTTTAACAAAGAAAAACAGGGGTAGACAGGGATTCTAATGGTTTAAAGGAGTTTACACAGGAACTATGTACACACATAGAAACACTGTATACACACACACACACACACACACACACTTAAGGTTTGCCAAAGGAAACACATATATATACTGAATGCCTTAACTTACCCCCAGAAATAGAGAATACATGCTTTCTCGGTCAATTTATATAAGATATAACATTTTAATATACCTACTATAGAATTGTGACATTTTAATAAACAATGTTTTCTTACCTCCCTCCTAATGAACATTACAGTCTTCAGTTGCCAATGGTATTTGGAGTACAAGACCGTTCTTCAAAGTTTTGGAAATTGATATTTTCTTTTGACATTCTAAAATTAACAATTTCTTTCAACTATCGACATATTATCATTCCCCTTAACTCAGAATAAATCTGCATTTTGCTGGTTGCATTGATGGGTTTAACAAATGTGAAAAGACTGAAGGAAAATGGGTGATCTGGGTTACACATGAGTTGCTGATAAATGAAAACTTCCCCCAAAGAAATTTAGATAGTGTCCTACCTACATGACTATCATAATAGAATCTGTATTGGTTGGGTCCTTCTTAAATCTTATGGGAAAATGATGCAAAACGTACCCCTCGGAGAGTCTATGGCTGACTGTAGTAGCTGGAGTTTGAACGCACGCTGTGGTTGGACCTATCTTGAGGCATACTCTCTTCAAATCTCCCTGGTTTGGAATATACATAAAATATTCTATGCCTTAGGCAGGTGTAATAAAAAGCACTCTTTTTCTCTGAATGCCTTATAAACAAAAATACAGGCCTAGGATTTAAGGTAGCACGGGAGCTAGCCTGTTGTACCATCTTGTCTAACTGAAAATGTGATGTTTCAGTTAAATCTTATGCAAAATGTGCATAATATAATCCATATTAGAAGTTACATAAATATGCTGTATAGGATGCACTAAAATGCTCCAAAATAACGAATTTGTGTTCAAATAAAAGAGATAGTAGGAAATGGCATTCACTGGATACCTCACAGGTTTTATGCAAGAGGTCTGTTTTTCCATATTACGCCACAACCAGCCAACGAAGTACCATTACCTCATTTTAAAACTTCAGAAAGTGAGGTCCAGAAAAGTTCAATAACATACCAATGGTCACACCCCTATTAGGTGTCAGGGACTTCAGACATATACCCATGTATAAGTATTCACTGTACCATGCTAACCTGGGTTCTACTTCTGCAAAGAACACAGGAAAAATTACATAAAATCTGTGTTCTAAGTGGTTGGGGCCAACAACCGTTAAGTCCCCTAAGAGTGCCAAACATTTATGATTCAAGTATTTTGGGAGAAATTTGATTTTGCTTTACTATACTTAGCATGCCTCTCACTACACTGAGATGTTGAACTAGCCTTGCAGCCTGACCAAAGGAATTTATCTACGTAATCCAGATTTTAAAAAGTGTCCAGGTTGAGGTACGAATATTACCACTTTCATCACAATATCAAATATAAAAGAAGGGCTACTAGCTCTCTGGATGTGTTCGTATAGTTCATTAACAAGATGGTCTATATTTTATATAGGAAAATGAGGGGAGAGAGCTAGTTAAGTGAGTGTAAATATTCCATATAAATATGTATGTATACATACACAAATGTAGGTAACATGTTTAATTGCGACCTGAATGTTTATTGTTACAAACTGATAACCATGTTTCACAGTATGTTAACATTAAAGTATGCTTTCAGTGTATATATCTGAGTCATGCAAATACATTTAAAAAGACTACTGTACTCTAGATTTCAGCTGAAGCTTATATGATATTTTATAATTTTGACTCACCCTCATTTATTTTGTAAATGATAAAAACCACACTGAATTAATGAGAACACTATTTTTTTCTCATTTGGTTCATATTTAGTTGGACAAAGTAAAAACGTTTCTGTTGAAAAGAATCAGTACACTTTTTCAATTAGGTCAGGGCTTCCTGCCATTTAAAGTTGACAGAAAAAGCAAAATGACCAGACTGGAACACTAGAAATAGAGCTATCAGGCCTCCCCAGGATCCCTGGTCCTAGGTTTGACCTCAAATCCCTTCTGCCCAGAACAAGTGACTGTTTGGAAGGCCTTTGCAACTGGCCTCATAAGACAGAAGGAAAATAACAGAAGTCTCGGAAATACGAAAGTGAGCCTGACACCACATTGCAGTAGGGTGGACTAGATAATTAAAATAAAGAATCTCAGGGTGAATAAATATTTTTGAAAATATTCAAAGGAAGATGTTCTGTGACTCACATGAAGATGGTCAATCATAGATATAAGATGAATAAAACGGACTTTAATCTGAACTCACTACCACATAGTAAAAAAATAAAGTAAGGTAGAAGTGTAGTTAAGAGAGTAGGCCTTGAAGTCAGAAGATCCGTGTTTGCATTCCAACATGAACACTCACTAACTGTGTGGCCTTGGGAAAGTCTCTCTAATTCGTAATTTATTGAATAATCAGTCAAATGAGGATATTAAGACTAACCCTCACATTGATGTTTTGAGAATTAAATTGCATAATTTATTCAAACTGATTAGCACATTACTTGGCACCAAGTAAATATGAATATTAAACATTGTGGTTATTATTATTTCAAAAATTCAATCAGATTCACACATACTTTGAAGAGATTTATTCTCCAGAGTAAAAAAATAATAATAACAACAACAATTATCTAAAAGATTCAGTTAACAAGACAATATAAAGTAAATTATTTCCTTGCCATTAATTTCTTATATATTATTCTTTGGTGTTATGTGCATATGTTAATAATACCTTAGCTAAACACAATATAATTTATACTTGCAATTGCTGTTTTTGGAATGGTCAAATAACCAATATTTTAAATTCCCACAAGTTATTAAATTTATTTACTAAAAGCATATACATATCCCAAAACAAATTATACATATGTCATCTAGTAAAAACCATCCTGTGAGAATATTTGAAGCAGAAAATCATAGTATGGATATTTCATTTCCATAGGTATGCTATAGTTTTAAGATATATCTAATAGTTATTTATAAATATTTGTTTAAAATGTAGGGAAATACTATGCAATTGATTACTGTTGGGTAGTTACATGACTTTTTAGGTCTGAAGCAAAATATGATTGGATTTGTTCTCGGAGATTACTGTTCAAATGATAAAGTTTCAGTGACTGTGCTCAAAAAAACAATCAGTAGAATGAGATGGTTGTATTCATTAGGTACAGCAGATAAAGTTGTTCTCAATTTGTGGAGGAGAGTAAAAGAAGTTGTGATAATTCAATCAAGGGAATAAAATAGACTAAAAGATCACATTTTTAGAACTATCAGTCTTTGCTGAATTGAAACAAAACTATGGAATTGCATTATATATCTTGCCAGGCAAGAAAACAACTGTTTTCTAATTGTTAACCTAGGGTTTAAGACCTTATTAAAATGAGTTTTATTCTCAGAACTACTCAATACATAACTGAATTAATGTGTAGGCATATAAATAAAAATTGGGTCATGTCACAAAGGGAAGCTAAGATGTTTCCTTGATGGATATCTTTAAGGATGCATTAAATTTGTTGAGTCTGAAAAAAGTTGGCAACTCCTGCCCAGAAAAAGGGAGGGGTATCCTAAGTTGGTCTTCAAACTCCCTTTCCTTGAAGATTTATTTCTGAAATAATTTCCCAATACTACTTCCCTTTCAAAACTCTGAATATAACCAAACCCAACTGTGAAGGTGGTTTTCAGTGTTATATTCCTTATCATTTCAATCACCTGTCTTAAGTTGTAATCATGTAAGATGACTGCATTACAGCACAAGGTCAAGGAACACTTGTAGGATCGAAACCTATGTGTGGTATGGACTGGCCATTGAGGTTTTTCCTTTGCTTAGCCAAGCTCCGCCCTATCAGACACAACTCCTCTGCCATAAATCCTCTTGTGAAAAATGGTCAGGGAGCTCACCAAAGGCAGAAGTTTGGACCTTATTTACCAGACGCGTGACTTGGAGACATCCCATCTGTACAGCTCCTCCTACCTAGTCCCGGTGAAAGTGCTGAAGGAACAGCTCCCAGTGCTTTAGGTCATTTCAGTAAGCGATCCAAGGAACACAGACAGCACCCATCTCCTCTGGGCTACAAACACCCATTCACAAAACCCAAAGAGAGAACTACAGTCGTCCCTGAGTCTTTGGAAATTTAGTTGAGTGATATTGAAATACATCCTCCTTCCCTAAATGTGTAATTATTCGTGGGTGGAGAGTCACCAGGGAGAGTAACAGAAGAGGGCACAAGAGGGCAGAGGTAAAAAGCAGAAGAGGGTTTGGTCCTGACTTCTAAAAATCTTTTTGTTCATCTCTCCTCCCCCTCTCCCATGTTCCTAATCCAGAGAAAGATGGGGTTGAGGCAAAGGAATGATTCCGGAAATGGATATATGACTCTCAAACCTAGAAATGATTTGGGCGATTTATTTAAAGTTAAACATGAACTGCGCCCTAGGAACCCAGCACAGCGCACATTTAAAGAGCCTGCGTTTTCTCCGTCATAACATAAACAGAGATAACACTTGCATCCAAAGGTTCCAAACCGGGTTTGGAGCGCGTTCTTCCTGTTCTCGAAGCTACAGACTAAGGTGCGGTGGAAAGCGCTCACAACCTGTGCAAGTGCGAAGGACTCTCCAAACCCGGTAGGCAATTCCCTCCCGGCCAGAACTCTTCTCTGCCATTCCTCATCACCCGTGACTGTGCAAGGCGCGGGGACTCGGACCTGCGTGTGGGAGTGCGAGTGAGGGAGACAGACGAGAGGGGAGTGCGCTCTCCACATGTGTGAGCGTGCAGCTCCCTGCTCCACAGCCTGTGTTCATTCATTTGCATGCAGCGGCTCGATGTTTGATAGGAGGCGGAATAGCTAGCCTTATTTTTAATGGGCACACCTTAAAAATAGCGTGCTCCTAAATGGAAAGTGTGAAAAAATTACGAGTGTTGGTCCTCGGTCTCTTCCCCTGCCCTCCCCGTTTCGTGCTCCCCTCAGAAAGGAAAAGCTGGCGGCAGACTGTGGAAGGATTTGGGTCTGCAGCTAGAGAGAAGGGGATTAGGGCCAGAGCGCTGCAAGTTAAATTGTGCTGCATATAAAAAATGGGCGGATTGGTCTCCAGATTCAGAGGCTGGTACCACCTTCCTTTCTAAAATAAAATCTCTCTGGCATGAAGTCACCGCCTATTTCACATCCGGTTTGCCCTGGGACGTATTACTACTGTCTTGGTAAAGAGAAATCTTTTGTTGTATAGCTGCAGATTGGATATTGGGAAGCAAATTTGGGTGTGAAATCCTCAGCAAAGGAGCACGCAGAGTCCATGATGGCTCAGACCGAGTGAGTGAGAGGCAGGGCGAGGCGCCCCTCGCTCGCTGCGCCCGGACTCGCGGACTCGTGCTGGCTCCAGGCTCTCCACGATCTTCTCTCGCAGACTTTTCCCGGGTCTGGAGCGATCCTGTGGTCACAGGGGCCCGAGGTAAGTGCGGCTTCAGACCGCAAGGCACGGAGCTTTCTGAGGGTGGCTTTTCCGAGCCGGAGAGACTGGCATGCTACATAGAAAGAGGAGAAAGAGGGAACAGGACAAGAGCCTGATCCCATAGCAGGTAGAGACAACGAATGTTTTTCTTTCAGGCTGAGAACCGCAGCGATATAGGAGCATTATTTTTCTACTTTGTCTCTCTTCGTTTCTTTCCCTTTTTAAAACAGATTTGAATTTATTCCACGGGGTGGGTGGTGACCTGTTGTTGTTCTTTTCTTTCTTTCTTTTTTTTTCCAAAGAGGGAGCTGGTATGCGGTGGGGAGGGGCGTTGGTGGGCACAGTGTAAAGTTAAAGAGCACTGGGTCAGAAAACCTGTCACTGTTTCATCCCGGGGAAGGCATGCTCTCATTCTGGATGCAGAAATGCCTCTGCTCTCCTTCTCAGTGGCTGCTGCTGAAATGCCCTCTGGTGTAGGGGTCTCTCCTATTCTGAACACCAAAAACTCCACTCATCATCTGATCCTGGTGGCATGGGATACGGGATTTTGGAGTGTTTGGCGGGGGGCAGGTTGAAGGTGGAAAGGGATAAGGAGGAGGCTTAGCGTTTCTTTTAAACTATTATGTTTGTATTTGCAAGAAACTTTCTCACTCAACAACTTAAGTGCCATGATAGGCTTGTTTTTCTCTTTTTAAAATGTCAGAAAAGGACTAAAAGCTACGGTACCTGGCCTTGGGGTTGTGTTTGATTTTGTTTCATTTTCCCTTTCAGGAATTATCTTTTTAAAATAAAAACCAACAAATATTAATACAATAAGATAAATTGCTTTTCCTTCATATAGCAGATGTCAAAGATTTAAAAAAGGGTGAATTATAATCGTGCAATTTAGATGCTGTATTTTAACATAATATTATTTATCTAATATTTCCTGTCATGTGCAACTCATCTGTGTCAGAGCCAGACACTAAATTAAGTAAAGACTATGAAGCTCACAGTTCTTATCTCTAGATCATTTCACTCTAAACACATTATGTTTCATTGCTTACATGCCTGTTTGTAATGGTTTTTACTGATATAAATGATCCCAGAGAGTGTGGAAAGCATTTGTGTAAGTGTATTTAAAAGCACACCGCATTAAACTACAGAGTGTTTAATTAAAAATATGCTTTAAAAGACTTGCTATAGATTTAGGAAACTGCTAACAAATACCTTGAACGTATCTCATATTATGACTTGAATAAATTATAGCACATTAAATAAAGTGCTACCATATCTGCTCTTTAACCGGGTAGTACACAGGTTTTTAAAACTTGACTCTACAAATAGATTATAATTTTTAAAAATTCTCTAAGCTTTCCGTACTCCATTTCTCAAGCATCTCACTACCAAGTCTAATTTCAACAATCAGATGGTGATTGATTATACTTTACCTAAGAGGGGAAAAAAAAAAAAAAAGAGTCCCTTATTTATGCAAAGCAAAGCACTCAGCTTCCATCTGTTTGAGATGAAACATTTCCTAGCAGCAACCTGGCAGAATTTGAGAGGGCTTAAAAGATATGTTGTGGGCATGTTTGTGTGCATTGATGTGTGGTATGTATGTGTGAAAGAGATCAGCACATGGCTTGACTATAAAGTGTTCTTTAGCCTGACAGAAGCATTAGTGAACATATTTAACAAGGCAATCACAGGCAAAAAACGTAAGCACGACTTTGACATTCAACAGTGTGTTTCCTATGTTTTTTTAAAAAAAGATAAGTACAGTTGCTTCTGAAATCAAGCCACATTCAGAATGCTAAGATGAATTCAGTCATCAGAGCATATTAACCTATCCTACTCCAGCCCCGAAACATGCCCTCTCTGTGACAGACACCAGCTTAAAAATTTCGATGCACAGTTTAGGTGCGGGAACTCAAACCAGAAAGGTCAAATTTTTCAGATGATAAAAAAATAAGAAGAAAGTAATGCAGACCATATTGGAAATATAACACCTAGAGAGAGGAAAAAAACACGGGTTTTATGTTGAGCAATATTGTCACCTTGTATTCTTTTACAGTAGAAATTAAGATACTGATATATTTCTGAATGGAGTTATAGATGGGAAAGTGGAGAGCGGACGGTCCAGGTTTCCATTGCTTCCAATGAGGTGTCATATCCCAGTGAGGTCATTTCCTGACTCCAAAGCGTTCATCTGAACTGCCTCAGTCAGCCCTAGTGGTTATAACCTGATGTTTCTTATACGAGGCATTGATCTCTACTTGTTCTACTTTTCAGCTGCACAAGCCCACGATGAAGAAGCAAAGCCTGGGTCTCCCTGACTCTGTCTGGGCCTGGGCCCTCCTTCTGAGCACACTGACTGGAAGAAGGTGGGGACACTTTTATTTTCAATCTGCATGAGAATTTCTGTAACTTTTCATTTATTCTTTCAGGGGGAAGAAAATTGCCCGTGGATGAATTCATGACTAAGGGAATTTTAAAAACTTAACTCCTATAAAAATCCCAGCTAAGAATAAAGAGCAGTAGGAAAAAATAATCATCTTATTTGTATGTTAGTTAGAATACACTTAACACGCCTTTAGTGAGGAATGTATTAATTCAACATTTACGTCTTAAATTGAACTTTTTTTCACTGTGGAGTTGTCACTGAATAAAACCTGCAGTTTCCCAATTCATGGAAAAGTTACCCCAGTTAATGTCTGGATACTATGTGAGCTGATTTTTCAACAAGAAAATTTTTAGCCAGTTGCAAAGTCATAGAAAAACTTGTGACTATATGAAAGTGAAGTTTAAATTAGTATTTGTAATTTGAAAGTCATAAGTCCGTATTAAAAGCATGTACATATTACATTTTGAAAACATTATTTATGTAACCAGTAGAGGTAAAATATAACAAAAGTATATTTAAGAAGATTAGATAAAACTGAACATCTTAATTTAAGCATTATTATGGAGACAAGTTATGAGAAAAATTTAATAATATGCTTAACCATATTCAAAATATTTGCTAATGACCCGATCAAGCATATAAGATACTATAGTAGCAATGATATAAATGACCAAATATTTCAGATTCTTCTTTATCTGCTTTTATATTTCTTGAGTACTCTACTCCTGTGGCCCATAAGAGAGTCTTGGACATATAAAAATCTAAGGTTCTTCAAAATGTAATGGAAAGTGAACCCTGTGAGTAAGGCAGAGAGATAGAAAAGTTTGGGGAAATATGAATTTAGGGGGATTTTTAAAATGAAGAAGCTGTTTTTATTTTGTGTCCCTGTGTGTGGTAAATAATAACTGCCAGATGAACAGGAAATATGTTATTGCCTTATGCTCTTAATCTGAGGAGTTAGATGTTCTTCACTGCTTTTGAAAAATTATCTGAAGTGTTACTACTATAATGACCTGTAGATGGAGGTAGTGCACAGTGTTTTATTATACAGAGGTTCACATGGAATAAAAATCAGGTACTGTAACTGACATTTCTCTTCCAATTATATATTTAGTTTAAGAAACATTACACTGGCATGAGTGTTTAATGGCAAATAAGTACCTTTTATCCCAAGGCTATTCTCTGACAATTACAATTGGACCCAGTAAATTAGAAGTAAAGATAAAGAATACCTGATTATAAAATCACATTTTAAAAAGAATTACTATTCCAACTTGGACAGCAGAACTGGTTTTCTGGGAGTAGGGGGATATATATCTTTTGGCATTTGTATTCCAATGGAAAAAAAATGATGAAAACAATACTTATAGGATAAAACTACGGGGGAAAGCATTTCCTGAATTTGAATACACTGTGAAAAACAAAGGGAATACAGGTAGAAGTAACAGAAAATTCTGTATTCTAAGAATCCTCTTAAGAACCTGGTTGTGCTCTGTCATGCCACCCATCCCATCTCCCTCCCCCTTACTTCATTGCTCTCTTCTGCAAACTACTTCATCTGGCCCTGCTCACAACTTAAGGTGTGCTAACGTTTCTGTCTTTATCAAGATGACCTTCCAACATCCTTGAAAGATGCAGGCATGGCAGTTGGTTTGATGACAGAGTTTTTGTAAATAATTGCACTCAGAAAACTATTTTTTGCATTACTGCTGTCATTTACTAATGAGACATTCTGGAAGACACAGAGCTCACTGGAAATCTGATTTCCAAAACTAGTAAAATGTTTAATTTTGCCAAAGGAGAGTAAACCCTCAATCTGCACGATATTGATGCTGACCTTAGGCGAATGAAAAATTGTTTAATAGAGGTATATTTCATATATTGAATATCATTAATAGCTTTGTTATAATAACTTTATCAAATTAAAATTTACCAGAAAGTAAAGGTCATTACATTTTGCTGATATAAAATTAATTACCTAAATAATAGCATTTGATTTTAAAATGATACTTTGGTTATATATCTTGCACCTATAAAATAAGTGAATTCTGGTTTCATATGTTACTATTTTTCTTAGATTGATCAATAATATAAACACACAAGAGTGGAGCCAAAGCATATTAAATAGAAAGTATGAAAGTGATATTTTTGTAGCAGTTTCTTAGTTTATACTCTAATTCACATTCTTTTACTCAAGGTCAGAGCTATCACTGAAATATAACAGTGAGTGTGATCCATCCTAAAATAGAAGTCTCTTCTCTCACAGGATTTTGAGGTGTCATCCTAATCATTACATAAAATATGATTCAAGGAGCACAGATAATAATGTGATTGATGTAAGAAATACACAATATTTGAACTGCAGTCACTATATGGTTGAAACTCAAAGATTAATAATTGAAAAGAATAATAACTACAATAACTACACCTGCAACTATAAATATTTAGGTAGAAATGATTGCTCCGGTATAGAAGAACAGAAGTAAAGCTTTAGACTACAATTTGAAGAAAACTGGGTTCCAGTTCAAGCTCTGCTCGCAAGCAGCTGCGCTGTCTTAACGCTGGTCCTGCACGACAGTTTAGTAAACCATAAGTTAAGGATGCTGGACCATATCTTTTTTCAAGGGATTTTTTACTTCTAAGACAAGAAATGTCATAAATTTAATTAATTAGAGGTTTGAATAAACAAATTTAAAAAATTATCAAAATAGGTTCATAAATCTTAAGATGAAATGAAATGGCTCACTCACGTAAAAATATAATTATACTAAGAAACAAGTTTTATCTATTTTTCTCATCTTAATATCCTGAATATCAAAAAAGCGAAACACACATATATATGAATTTGAAGTAGATAAAGAAAGGGATGTTAGGAGGTAAAATCTTAGACTTATGCTATATGTTAAATTAAATGAAAATCAAACTATTAATTATTTTGGTAGTTCATCAATATATATATTTTTATTTTGGGAGTGGAGGGAGAAGTCTCCCAGACTTTTTTTCTAGCATGCATTAACATTCTAGCTCGCCCGGAAAAGATTCATTAGAGCATTGTCTACACGCTGAGAATTATGAATGTGAAGAGACGGTTCCTCGTAATTTTCCTTCCCTAGTTGGAAATATTAGAATAAAGAACTTATCACCCACAACAAGTATGAGAAAATAGTAGGAATTAAGATATGACGTATTTCTTTACTTTATCAGAAGGAGTTTTCAAATTAAGATTCAATATTAGGAAGGGAGAAGCATCCGGGGAAGGCTTTATTTGGGAAAAGGCTTTAATGGAAACATATCATTTAGGCATGCCCTCCCTTTATGCTTTTTTCAGTTACGGACAGCCCTCACTGCAAGATGAACTTAAGGACAACACCACTGTCTTCACCAGGATTTTGGACCGGCTCCTGGACGGCTATGACAACCGCCTGAGACCAGGACTGGGAGGTGGGTCACATTGCTGTTTTTTATTTTAGAGAACAATATTAAACCCTTACTCTTCAAGCTTGGCTTACTGTCTAAGTGGTAAAGTAACAGAATTGGCAGCATGTAGTTAAATGACTAATCCTATTTTTTGATAGACGATCAATATTAATTGAATTTACATGGTAGCTCCATGTACACAGCCTTATGCAGTAAAAGGCAAATACAAAATTATAATACCTTGAAAGATACGCTACTTTTACCTGACAGGGGAAAACATGGGGATGATAATCTTTCTTCCAGCCTAAAGGGTGCATCTACTGAATTCAAGTAGAATATCTCTGAATCTATTGCTCTAAATGTTCATTTTAGAATATTACTTATTGATCTACTATTTTGCATTGGATTACTATCACCTCTGAGATGAAAGGTGTATAAGATACATAGTAGCATTTCTTTATAAAGCATGCATTCAAACTTAAACTCATTTTCTGAAGTAAAAATGTATTTTTCTTCATATTGTTATGCTTAATTGGTTATACTAATAAATTTTCATTAAGCCAATTATAATTAATTGCTTATACTAATAAATATTTGCTTAGGAAGAAAATAGCACTTAATAATTCAATATTTATCATAATCAAAGTAAATAGTGCTAGACATTACACTTGAATAACCCTTGAATAAGATGATCAACCCATCTTATTTAGTTAAACAAAGACCAATGAAGCCAAAACAAAATATTGATCTCAGAGTAAAACAAATGAAGCAAGGAAATAAATCAACATTCAAAGTCACACAGGAAACAAAAGTTAGAATCCAGGATTCCCAACTATAACTGATGCCGCACCTTCTCCAAAGAATTTGTAGAAACTACTGCATAATATTTAAATTACAATTAAATGGCAATATTAAGAAAGTCATCTCTTCTTTAGACAGCAAAAATATGCAAACAATAAGCTTAAGAATTCAAAATTTGATTTTAAAACTGAATGGTAGCATGGATTTAGAGTTATGTTTAAAAATACTTTGGGTAGTGTCATCACCTGGATGTGGATCATGGGTCTGTTTTGAAGCTGTCAAATGCCATTAGTGTCTCAGAGATTGAAGGGAAACTGCTTTGTCACAGACACAAGTCAAATGTATGTCTAAGGTCTTACCCAGGTGTCTTTTCTTACCAATTTCAAACATTCATTCTAGCACACACTATACAAATTCCTTGGGGTTTTATATTCCACCTAGCGTTCCTTTACTACATTCTTAAAAAAAAATCTTCAGGAACAAAATGTATGGGTCACAAAATGGTGTGCATAATGGTATATACGATGCACTAATATAGTATCTGTGTGTATCTAAGCATCTGAACTGGTTCCAGGAAAACTGTTCCTGATTCATAAAATCTGAAATAAATTAGAAAGACTGAGGATGGGGATGGGGGGTACCCAAAGAAATGGACAGTCAGGACAGTGATATAACTTTCTGAAAGCAAGACTTGCTAACATGCTGATGGGCAAACACCTGAGTTCTGACTCTCCTTCCGGCTCTGTGATAGCAATCCTTACAAAATCAGAATTTTATAACACATCTAGAAAACTTTGTCTGTATCCTAGTTCAATAAATCCCATTTAATACTTTTGCATGTGAATATGGGTATTCTTTCTAAGCTCTGTGCAACATTTTTAGTTTGTTAAAGAATTTTACATTCACACACTCACACCCTTCTATTAGCACAGATAACTATATTTTATAATGCAGCATTACTATTTTGGTAGAATTTACTTTTAGTATCTATTTAATCTCCAAAAATAACACACCAAAAAAAACATGTATTTAAAGAACAGAAACAGATAGCTGACCACATATAGTCAAGATATATTCTCTTTAATTGAAGTGGATAAAATACGCTATAGCAACAGCGAATTCAAGAACTTGGGAATATTGAAAGAAATGAAGGGCCTCTAATCTTTGCTAAAAAAACTTTTTTGATATTTATGATTCCTATAAACAGTGATTTTTAAGGATATAATAAACATTAAAAAATTAAAAAGCTCAAATATTTTCCTCTCTTTCTATTTTATGTATAGTCATGTATTGTATTGCAATTCAAGCTGATGGATATGAGATTTTGGAAAATACTTCAATAATGACTAACTTAAATTATGCAATTTTTGGAGTGCATTTTTTAGCCTTAAGGAATGTAATGGCATATGCTTATTACATGTATCTTCAGAGTCATCAAAAATTTTAAGTACATTTTACGAATGTCTGTCTTTTGAAAACTACCCTTTAAAATATTAAATATAGGTTGTAGATTTTTTAAAAACACAATCAGTTGAAGAATTAGAGAAAAATGTTAACGCCACTATTTCTGGATGCTATAAACTGAAATGATCTAATATATATTTCTCTATAGAATTATTTAATTTCATTTCTTCACCATAGATTTCTGGTTGGTTAAGTATGACATGCATTCCGGTAGATCGCCACTTAAAGCATGGACTTAAAAAAAAAATTATCCATTTGCTTTCAGATGGATATGCTACACAGAGGAAATACTTGAAAGCCTGTCATCAGCTTATAAAGGTGTAAAAGTTTCCTCTTAGTGGATTTATAATCATAGCTAGGATAATCTAGTCTTGAAAGAAAAAAGGGCCCACTATATTTAATATGGCAAAAGTCTGATTTTATAAAAATAACAACACTGTGCAGAAGGCAGAGATATTTTGTTCTGAATGCCCTCGGAAAATATAAATATGTGGTAAAATGAGACTTGAGACTAAGGTAAAAACTCTTGTATGTGCAAATTCATCATGACCTGTTTTTTAGAATCCCACACTGCATTGGGGGTTTAACATCACTCTTCGGAGATATACACCCAGAGTCCAATAACTAAGGAACAAAATATGTAACTTAGTGTATCCAGATGTAGAAATCAATTTGCAGATATTATAACAGTATTTAAAAAGGCTACCTTTTCAGGGCCAAGAGCAATGCTGAGAAAATGGAAATAAATGTGTAACATATAAAAGAGATATCCTGGAAGGGATGTTTTGTTTGAGATAGAAGAGATAAAAAGGAACAGAATGTGTGTAACTCTAATAATTTAATATACGCTACTCAGGAATGCAAAGAGAAAAATAAGTTAATTTTGTTCATATCTTACATACAAAGTCAATGGAGAAACCTTTAAATGAACTGAAGTGAAATAATTACTAGCCAGAAAATACAAGTAAAAATTGTCAGTAATTGTGGGATTTGTTCTCCTTTAAAATCTCTCTCTTTGAGGGGAAGGTGTGGAGGTCTTCTTCTTTCCTGCAACAGGGGGCTGAAGGATGTTTTTGAAAGGAGCTTGCCTAAAGCATGGTCAGTGTAGGAGAAGACAACGGCTGGAGAAAGGGAGGAGGTAAAAGCCAGAGGGAAGGTCCAGCCCAGGAAGAAAGGGTTAGAGAAGAAAGGAGAGCAGAAGAGGGTATGGAAAGGAGGGAACAGAGAGAATGAGAGGCTTAGAGAAGGTGGAGAAGGGCCACATGAGGAAATGGTGAAGGAGAAGGATCCCTGATGAATCAGGGTTCCTCTTTTCATTTTAAATCAGGACCAGACTAAACGTATCTGAGATTCGTTTTCCCAAGTTTCTCCTACTGACTGTGACTGTAATAAACTCAAGAAACGTGAATTTTCTCCAACTTCCTAAACCATGAAATAATGCTCCCCGGGAACGGCACCTGTCAGGCTGTGGCCCAGCCACCATCACCGTGGCCTCCCTTGAACTCCAGGAGGGGAGCAAAAACAACCCATAAACACAGATCCAAGGTTTAATTCAGAAGGAAGATCCTGGGTTTTTAATGAAAGGAACATTCTCCCAGTGACACATTTGCCTTCCCTTTCCCCCCTCCATTTATATAAGGCTACATTTTATTGATGATATGACAAAATTCCAGGGTGAGCCAGGTTAATGACACACAGTTTAGTGTTTGGGACATGTCGCCAGGCTAAGGGATTATCTTCCTCTTACCCACAGTTCATTCTCACACATGTAGTTTGCAAAAGACCTTTCTTCTATAAGCAATTTTATTTCACTCCCTGGCAAACAGATTAGGGCAAAACCCATTTTTAATGGACCTTAATCAGGAGAGTGCCAAAGAAGGGAGATCTTGGTTGAGTCACATTTTAAAGGAATCACAGAATTTTCACACTCTCCCTCCTTGCTAATGGTTTTCCTAAAACTACTGTTATAATTTCTAAATTCTGCCTTAAGTTTATCACAATAAATAATGTATAGGATGCTGGATACCTCTCAAAAGTTATTATAAAACCATATAGATAAAGAAGGCAAAGGAAAGAGATGGATGTGTGCCATCAGGTGACAAATCCAGACGCGTGAGAGAAGTAGACATAAGGGAAGAGGTAGGGAGGAATATAGGTCTTATTCAAAACCAAGCAGCACGACACAGAAGAATGGATTGCTTTTATCCCTCCGTAATAGCTATTTGGTTAATATGCTGCTCTTTTTCCTGTAAGTGTTACAGATTTGGGGTTTTGTTTTCTTTACATTTTACTTAATTGGAGGTGTCAGTTAGATAAGTATTTGAAACTGGAGTGTAACCGGAGTTTTCTCTCTAGGTATTTTAGCACTAACATGTTATGTAACAAACAATCTCCGCCTCAAAGTAGACTTTCTCCTTATTTTCCTAATTTTGGATTTTTTTATGCCTGTATAAGACCTTTCAGACTTCCTTTAGCTCAGTTCTTACAAGAGATCTCAGCTTTAAGGTTTAAATGTCTCCAACTAAGATGACCAGGCAGAATATGCGTGCAGCTGGCCAGGTGCTATTGGCTCCCTGGGGAATTAGCTGAGGATCCTGGCTTATGTATCTTTACGTCAAAATATGTGAAGGTGGGACACTGCACCCTCTGGGGAAAAACTGGATTGATTTTTGTGAAATTGTATGTAACTTTGTGAAGTTCAGATTGCCAGGGGACAGAAAAAGCAGTATAGTTTAATACTTTTTTTTTAATTCAACTTTGTTCTATCTCAGAATATAAGATACCTGATATTCATGTAATCTTTTATTATTTTTTGTATCCTGTGTGATGCTGAGATTAGAGGCAACCTTTTTATTCACATTCAACTAAAGTTAAAAGACACATTTTGTACTTATATTAAAAAGCTGGAATTTCAAAACTTTAGAAGAAAAGATACTTCTGTCACAATGCAATAGTTTTTGATAACAATAAAAAGATTCTAAAATACTGAAAATATAAAAATGAAATTTTAAAAAGTTAGATTTATTCAATATTTGTTGTTATCGTTGTAGTATTTACTTTACCAGATCACGGCTTTAGTGTTATCTTTTGAAATTCTACTCTGGAACCCTTTTTGAATTTGCTGTAGTTTTATCTGGTGCTTTTTTAATGCAAGGTGTGTAGCAGATGCTCAGAGTTTAGCATAACGCAATCTATTTCCACAGAAAGAGTCTACCTAGCCATTCTATAATTCAGCTGAATTTCAGCATAAAAGTGGTTACCAGAAACCCAAGAGGAATTGTTAAAATGAACAGAGCACCTCTTAACCTTTGCTGGCTAACATTGCCAGGCAGTGCATGAAGTCAGCTCGCCTAAGGAATCCTACCAAATACCCAAAGGAATGTTCTAGCATGTGTAGAAACTTTCTACTATCCTCTTTCCCTGGTGTGTATAAATCATCTACCAGTTCAGGGCCACACTTTCCTAAGATAAAATGGAGCCACTGAGACTACGCTCACCTTAAAAAGGCCAGATGATTAGCAAACGGCTATAGCCGATTTTTGTCTATGCAGTTACTCTCGACCTTTCATATAGTTGCCATTCCCCATCTTTTTGCTAGAAACAATGCTGAATATTTAAAAAATGTTTTCTGTAGATGATTCTTTTTTCAGATAAAATCTGAATTCTATATTTGAAAAATAATGTTGGAGTGTTTTTGAGGTGAGAATCTCATTATTAATAGTCACGGACACTGCCACTTTGGAACACTTAAGAGAGGACAAAGCCCTAAGTGGATGCCACCTGCCCTGAAGATTGTTCTGTTATATTATTATTCTCACATAACTAAAATGGGAACAAGAAGTATCTTACCTCGAAGCGACTGCAGGTCATACATACTGACCAAGTCTGACACAGACTGAGGAAACCCATTCCTCCAACAGCAGTCATACTCTTCTCTAAAGGTTAGCCCTCTCTAAAAAGAGAAACTGCCCATAGTGTAAGGAGGGCAGGAGGAAATTGCTCAGTGGAACTGAGATAAATGTTTGCTATAATAAAATTTACTTTTTTTCCTGGGAGTTGCTGCTATCATCTGAGTTCTTGAAATGCAAAAACCATGAAGCATCAGGAACTATTTAGACACCTTGAAATGTGAGTCTCTACCCTCTCCACACCTATAGTAGCTAAACACATACAAAATTAAGTAGTACTGCATATCAAGTAGGGAAAGGTGTCAACTGTTGTACAGAATTAAGGGGTGGAAACAAAGGATGGAGGAAATGTTCTTAGAGAAGGATTGGCAGGGAGCTGAAACACTGCCCCAATCCAGGAGCATACACTGATATTTCCATAGGTAGACCAAGGTATTTTCAATTTGCAAAGAGATCCATTTCAAACTGAAATTTAAAGCTGTACTATGTATTATGATGGCTAATGTTAGTCCATTCAGTCTCGATAAAGTGAATGCCTCTGTGAAGTAACAGACTACTCAGTAGCTTCAAGCAGGAAGTAAACCTCCCTCATAAGTTACAAGTCCATGGAACTAGGCATAGTGAATATTACTCTGAGTTCCCCAGTAGACAGTATTTCCAGGGAAAATATAGCCAACGCCATATTAAATTAGGTGCTGTGATAGGCGTTTCTAATAAAACACCACCTATAATTCTTCATTGTTGATTCTCTCTCCACACCCCCTCCCTTTTTTAAACGCTCTTCAATCCCTTATTCACATAGTCTTAGCTACCTTCTTAAACTGCAAGCGACATAGTTTCACTTCATTACCCAAAGGTTTGTTGTTGTTGTTGTTGCTTTGCATTAGAATGAAGGTCACCTGCTTAGTGAAATGCACAAAGACTTAGCTGTGGCCCTACTTGCCACTAGAGTGTCACCTTTTGTACCATGATCATCAGCAACACCAGACTCCAAACATTAAAGTTCCTGTTTCTCAAACATAACACACTTACCCTGAATCTTGTTCTTTCTTCTCCTTAAAACATTTTTCCCTGGATCTGCCGATTCCTGAAGTTTCTCATCTTTAAGGTTATCAGTAAAAAAAGTCATCTCTTCAAAAGACGTTCTTTCAGAGAATTCCAATCTGAAATTTCTTAGTATAATTTGCACGTGTTTGTACATAACAGTATATCTACCATCTATTTATCTAATCTGTGTTTTTAATCTACCTAAAATATATATTTTCCCACAAACCATGAGATATGCTCAGAAGAACAAGAACCTTTCCACTTTTGTCCACCAATGTACGTATTACTGTTACCTAGAACAGTGCCAGTGCCCAACAAATGCATCCCAAAGTGAGTGTTCTTGCATCACAATGTTATCTGCCTCTCCCTCCAATGCAATGCCGACAACTGTGCAAGGATTCTTTCTTCCTGAAAAAGCAGGGAAATAGGCTCAGAGAGATTAAAGGATTCTACCTAAAATCATGCAGCTTGTTCTCCAAGAAAATCACAGTTAATATCTGAGGGTTCTGACTCCTAATCCAATGTGCTTACCTTACTATACTCTACTGCTTTTCTCATTTCTGCCTCAAGCACTAATCATCTTTTTGAATTATCACTGCAAAACATCTGTTATTTCAATACTTATCAGCAGGTTATCAACACTGTAAGAAATCCCCAGTAAGAACAGGCCTACTGCTATCTGGCAGTTACAGAGTACATAATATAATGTGTATATATGTGTATGTGTATGTGTCTGTATGTATAAAACATATCTTTGAAGGGTGTGATTGTTCAGACTGATTTTAATTCTTTTATTTATCATCAAAAACTTCATTTACACTGATGAACTATTTGAAGATATTCCCCGATCTCTGCAAGAAGTCATTCATCATCATTATAATCCCATTTTACATAACTATCCAATGTTTATCTCTTGAAAACTTGAACACGTTTATACATTTAAAGACTCTGTTGATTTTTTTTACATTGGGCAGTGTAAAGAGAATATTTTATTGAAAAACATTTGCTGATTAATCTGTTCTTTCAACATGTCTTCCAACCAAATTATTTTAAATGATTTTCATTTTCAGACAATTTCCTAGTTACCTAAGGGGTTCATTCAAGTTTAACTTTGGCTAGGTGCATAGTCATTCCAGCTTAACTTCATTAGAAATTCCTGATTCATGTGTATGCTCTTAAATAGAGTATTCTGAAGCGTAAAAATATCTTGTGTTTTCCTCATGGAATCCATAGAAAGAATCTGAGCGCTTCCTAGGTATTTTCAATAACATGTTAGAGTCTAGTGCTAAGTCAATAAAGTCTGGCATTAGAGTGGTTGCTTGATATTCTAATGTCCTAGTGTTCCTTAAATAATAAATAATTTACATAAATATATTCCATCTGAGGGGAGATGAAGAAATAACTAAAGTCTCCCAGAATTTGGGGGAAAAATGTTTTTCAACCATTCTCCTAGATCTCAGTCAAAGAACATACATACATACAAGCACCTCTTCCAAGCACCTGGACCTGAAGAGGTCTTGATTTCACACCACCATTCCTTTACCAAAAATAGTAAACCACTGTTTACTACTTGGCTGAAGTTCATTCACAACAATCCTCCGGCTATCTTAAAACTTTGCTTCATGTGCCGCTCAGGGAATTCCTGGTGAACTACAGTGAAGGACACAGTTTTGATTGCTGAACACTAGACTCAACTGAGTGAGAGTGTGGTTTGAGGATAATCATTAAGTATGTATTTGAATCGGAAAAATAATGGAATATATCAAGATATTAAAAGTAGATTTATGTGGATGGTGGTATTCTATGGAATGTTAACTTTTTCATATTTTTTCTGAAATTTCCAAACCTAATACTACAAAGGTATATTTTTATCTTATTTTTACTTTTTAATAAACAACATAATGTATTATACTGACCTCATGTTCACCCCGAAGCTTTTATAATTTTTTAGAGTAGCATTACCAAAGCAGTTTGCGAAAACACTTGGGTAAACAAAGTTGACCACATTTATTTAAAATGAGATTTCTTAAGACATTTGCAAGCTAACGTGTAAGACTAATCTTCCAGAGGCTGACCTAATAAGCCGAGTTTTTCAGTATTAGAAACCTTCGGTTCCACGGGACACCCACTAACAGCTGATGACAAATCAAAGAATCCTGAGTGTGCGGCGTGGGAAATACATCAGAGTGGAAAGTGCAGAAAGTGGTTGTTATCCTTCTGTAATTATCTTATCCCCGGTTCTAGCACAGGTCTCACGGTACTGTGCGGGCTTCTTCCTCTTCTGATGCCATCGCCTCCTCCATTTTGGAGCTGAACAGTCACTACAATCTCCACAGGCAACCTTCAGTTTGGGGACTTGGGATTTTGTTACCTTAAGCTTTAGGGTTTGTGAATATGCTTAGAGGAGAAGGAGAAGAAACAGCAAAAATCATAATCTCTTTAAGGAAACTGGTGTGATTACAGTGCATGGTGGGCAGCTTATCTGGGCGAGTCGTGAGGGGAGGGCTCCTGGTCAGGTCCCTGCCTTGGAATATTACCATGGGGAGTTCGGGGAAATCTCAGAGGGAGATGGCTAGGAGAAAATAATACGGAACACTGGAAGATGATGACCTAGTATGGTAAATACACTTAGGGGCAAGGAGAGACAAAAGAATAAAGAAAGAAACTTTGAAAATGTGGTCACAGCCATTGATGTGATGTGCTTTCCATTCATGCCTAATCGCTACATGACACAGTAACAATTATGTCTGGGAAAAAAAAATGTGTGTACATTTAACCATTTTATGTTCTATTGGAGTGGCACAGTAATCTTTACAAACAGTCTTTTTGGTCTTGATAATTTGTTGCTTACGTAGCATAGTGATCTACTAGAAATCTAGAAACAACAGACGGAAATAGCACATATATTTGGCAAGTGGGTATCTCACTTGCTCAGAACACTTTATCATGCTAGATAAAACAGACTGGTTTCACGTAAAACATCTGGTAAGCCAATTTTTGTAAAGCCAGCTACCTCGGGGAAATACCTTAAAGTGCAGACATTTTACTCTCCCTGCACTCAAAAAACGTGAGTCCAGGAGAGCTGTCCCACACTGCTAAACACTTCCAAGTGCAGACAGGGATTCACAGACTTCCCAAATAAGCATGCATTTAATGGTAGATCCCTGCTACAAATACTAAAATTAAGAGTGAATATAATTTCATTCTGTAGATGTCACTCAGGTTTTTAAGATGTTCACCATTGAGTCTTACAGTTTATAATCTGCAAGGACTGAAAGTCAGCCTTGGAGACAAATGACTGCTGGTAGGGGTAAGCACGGAAACCCATGTAAGAGGCAAATGGTTAGTACAGCTAAGACGCATTGCTGACAGCTGTTCGTTTCTCTAAAGCTACAGAGTTGCTGCAGAATGTTACAACTGAGGTTGGAAACGAGGTCTAAACATACACCTTTATTTTCTGTCTCAAACTATATCCTTAATTTTGAAGTTTTTAAAGGGTAAACCCCAGTTATTCTTATGTCAAGGGGTTCTTTAAGCATTCCGGAGTCAATGAAATTATTTGCAAAAGCAAACAAAAACAAACAAAAAAAATATTGTATTGGTTACTGAAGGGCCTATCTCCACCTCCAAATTATTTTATATTTTGTAGTATACATTATATGTACTATTTAACATGACCTCCTTGAGAAAAATTTATTCTGAGAGCAGGAACTGTTTACAAGTGAATTGCTGAGGGATAAAACTGATATTCAAAAGACCTTATTATTGCATATATTGGATCACCACTTTAATGCCCTATGCCAGAGATACAATGTCCTGATAAATGAAATATACTGGGATGTTATTTCTGAGCTAACGCTGAAAATCACAAAGTCATCTTTTTCATTCTCACCTCTCAACAAACTGTTTCCTTTTATGAAAGAAACATTTTTCTATTTTTTTTAGGGGGGGGTGAGTGGCTATAGTTCCTTGAAAATGTCTGCATTGAGTTGTCAGCAAACTATAATAAACATGTTTTATTGGTTGATATAGATGCCTCAGAGACCAATAAAATAAAATCATATTGAACTTGAAGTGGAATCTACTAAATGAACTTTTTTCTGCCATAATATGTTCTTCTTATCCTCAAAATTGAAGATACTTACATGGTTTGTCAATTTTACACAGAGTAATTTGGGGTAATTCAGTTATGATTTAGTGATGGAAAGCAATTATTTATGAAACATACCCTTGAGTCCAAAAAGAGTTAATAAAGCTTGCTACTGTACAGTGTATACTTCCCAAGAGCAGCCTAAATACTCAGAGGATATGGCGAGCTGTGTAAGAATACTGACGCTTAAACCATGCCCACTTGCTAACACATTCTTACTACAATGTGAAATGGCTTTGGTATCAGTTAGGAAAGTGTGTCTGTTCTTGAAGAATTCATTAAGCAGTAGCTGACTTCTTCATGAAGTTTCTGCTTCCCAAAGTAGCATATTTAGTCTCTGTTCTCCACTGAAAAATGTTAACTGTGAAATTTCATGTGTAAGCAGTAAATTATCAGGACTACACAGTGGACCAATTTTAGAAATAGCTAATCAAAGCTAATAAATTTCCCATTTGGGTGTAAGGATGTGGTGGTGCGATCTAATAAGGGCTGCTGATAGACAGTCACTGTCCCAATTTCCTGCTTCATCAGAGCGTGTAACTGAAGTGAAGACTGACATCTTCGTCACCAGTTTCGGACCCGTTTCAGACCATGATATGGTAAGTGACACTGCATTTTTGGTTTTCTTGGAATATTTTCTAAATTTACTTTTGAAGGAAAAATATAAGCTAAGTGTTTAGGAAACAACTTGGAACAGCTTGCCTAAATCTTTGCGTCTCTCTGTGCGCATGACATGTAATACACTTCCTGGGCCGAGACTATTTATGGTTATCAATCACTGCAGTTTTCTTTCTTCCATTCCTGGTATGATTGCTTTGCCTTGGCTTATGCTCTGGAAACCAAATAGTGTGAGTTATCTACCATCTGACATGTTGATTCAAGGGTGCTGGGTTTCTGCACAGCCATCATTAGTATAGAATAGCCATAAACATTGTAATTTCTGAATTATTTTTGACTAAAAAGTGGAAATGAGCATAAAATATGAAGAAATACTTGACCAGACTCAGACAGAGAAACAATTGAAATATACTGGTGGGAAATATTCAGCTTCATTGCAAAAGGCATTCAGTAAATTATAACCAAGAATGTGAATAAAATTAATACATACCTGTTCTTTCTTTTCCCAACCCAAATAATTAACACGAACTTCTCTTCTATCTGATGGGAACTTGTGCATCAGTAGAGCTCTGCAGGTACTATATGTATCCAAAGTTGTAACAGCCAAGCTCCTATATAAGCAAAAAAATCACAAAGAAGACACTTCATTATTAATATTTCAAAGTTATTTTAATTGAATATTATTTTTTAAATGTCATTTTGTTGACACAACTTAACGTAAAAGTCGTCTTCATAGTCACTCAGATGATTCAGAATAAAAATTATAGAAAATATCAACTAAGACCAGCATTTCCCAAAGTGTGAAATTTACAGAGCATGGTAAAAGCTCTGACAAGTCCTGAGGTAAGAAAACGTGTTTCACACATAATCTAGTGTTTTCCAATTGTATTTGTCCAAAATCCTTTTTCTTCATGCAATATTTGTTGACATTCTGTAGAACTAACACTTGATGAGTCAAACATTGGGAAATGCTAGCTCATGATAATTAGATACTTTCGATCTTAAAACAGGTTATTAAATGTACGAACTATGCAAATTAGGGTCAGTGGAGCACATGGGGGAGAGCAGAGCGGTGGGTAACAATACAGATTTCTGAACTAGAATGTCTGGGTTTATGATCCCAGCTCCTCCATCGATAAGGGTGTTTCCTTGGGTAAGATACTTAATATCTTTCTGCCTCAGTTTCTTCATGTGTAAGATCAGAGTAATAATAATATCCCATGGGGTGATCGTAAGTATTAAATGAACTAATACATGAAAAGCAATTAAAAATTCTTGGCATATAATAAGCACTCAACAAATGTCAGCCATTACTACTCTAGAATAGATAGAAATATATTAAAAATTAGCCACAACTGTGTATTTATTCCTCTGGCAACACATTTTGTCACTGCGGTCAGTGGGTAAACCACTTTACTGAAACAGGTGTGATAAAAGTATTTGCTGCTATGATGACTGCTCTCTTAGGACCTATTGTGAATCTCCCATGTGCCAACTCAGCCTTCCCACAACACTATTCTCTCATGCTACTTTTCTAATTAGGAACATTTTATAGACCCTAGTAAAGTTTAAAGTCAAATTTAAACTCCTCTGCCTGTATGCCATACAATTCATAAATGATTTTACCATTTGCCTCCACTTGTTCCCGCTATTGGCCATTTACTTTAATCATTTGTGTGAGGCAAATACCAGACAGGGGTTAGGAGGACTGGCTCTAGGGTTCAGGCTGGCTGAATGCAATTCTCCCACTATCGGCAGCACGACTTGGGCAAATCACTTAAGCTTGTGATGGGTATATTATTATAATTACCTGTCCTTACAAGATTATTAGGAATTTTAAATGGGATATGTAACTAAAGTGTCTGTTGATAGCGCTCAATGAATAATAGGCAATTATTTGTGCTTCTAAAGTCCTCATGTGCCCTTCATGGACGTTGCCTCTGTCCACCACCCATTTAAATCCTGTATTTCCACAAAGGCCCAAATCAAGACCCAAATACTTGATGAAAACTTTTAAAAAAAATTAATTCACTATCAAATTAACTTTTCCCTTCCAGCACTGTAATCACATTTATTGATTGTAAAATACAATTTACCTTTTGGCCTCACGTATAGCACTGTTTTATAAAGTTATTTTTCTCATATAAATGTCTTATTTTCCTAAAGTATTAAAGACACCCTTGTTTCCCATCCCTCACAGTATCAGTGCACGCTGGCCTATAGTAAGTGTTGAATTACTACTTATTGATGGTAGGTTTAAGAGTCTATATTATGTTTAAAAAATAAGGTCTTAGGGCTCACCAAATAACATTCTTTTTCCAACCTGAGTTCTGAACCTTTTGAGAAGACAATAGAGTAAGGGATATGGAATACAACAATATCACCATTATTACTAAAAATGATGATATTGTAGAAGGCGGCTTATATCTGTAGACAAGTGGGTTTTCAGGGTAAACATCAGTATCAAGCAGATTAACCCACCCTGTCAACAAACAGTGCTGACCTCTGTCTGCTAGGTCTAGACTGTCCATGTAGAGCTTATAGAATGGAGAAACAGAAAAATCTGTGAATCTTATGAACGGCCAGCATATACAATAGAAAAGACAAGAAAAAGAGACTGAGATAGGCAAGATTGATTTCTCCTTCCAAGTTTACCCATAAAATTAAGTTACTCCTCTCTTTACCACTCCCCCAGTAGAAGAGGGAAAGGAGAGCATTCAGATGTTTCACCCCAGTGAAGCTCTCTTCCAATCAATGGGAACATCAGGAAAGGAGATGAAGCACTGTAGACACCACATACTGACAATTTTATTATTATTATTATTATTATTATTATTATTATTAATGGCTACTCTGTCTGGAACCTAGCATGATGACTCACAAAGAGTAGGTACCCAATAGGAGTTTTAAAGTGACAGTGGCCAAGTAAAGCCCTAGGCAATCCAAAACTTTTCTCTTGAAGAATGTTTGGTATGCCTTTGAATTATTGCTTCAGATTAGCAGTGATTTAAGGAACCAATGATATCTTCTTTTTTTTTTTTTTGTCATAGACTAAGAGGTACACACTAGGATTTCTGATATATCACTCATTCTATGATTGTCATGAATTACTTTCCATACATGGCCTCTGGTCAAATGTCAGACAGGAAGAAGGGGCAGAATGTCTACACCACTGATACTCCCTATTGCCTAAAACTTCTGAACCAGACAATATTTGAGTTGTTCTGTAATCAAACATGCCTTAGGTCTGCAACTGATTTGCTAAGGGGCTAGTGGAAATCATGCCTGACCACTTTGAGAAGATTAATCATGTAAACCGCATTATAGTAGAATTATGCATCAGATAGAGCAGTATGACTTAGAAGCTATTAAAATTAGAAGGCAGAACAACAAAGCTATTTTTTAAGACAGGAAAAGCTTTGTAGTTTTTAAAATGGGAACTAACAAAGTATCTAATTAATAATAATAACCATTCAACATCGTTGAATGTTTACAATATGGTAGGCACCATGCTGAGGGTTTTACAGACCATATTTCATCTAATCCTCATGCCAAATACTTTAGCTAAGTATTCCTATTATCCACATTTTCTAGAAGAGGAAAGTGACCCAGCCATGTAGCAACTTGAACTCAGGCTGTCTGTCCCTGGAGACTCCACAGCTCCCTAAGCATCTGACTTCAACTGGAATAGAAAACAAAAGTAGGACAACTCCTTAACTTTGTTTTAAAAACCATTAATTAGCAATCAAACAGCACATTCCCAGGGCACTAGGTTCTGACGGAAATATCCAGGCAGCACAATCATGGAGCCCTGCTTTCCACGGTGCTTAAAATGTAGGAAGTCAACGCACACACAGGTGGTAATAAGCGGTGCAAGCGCAGGCACCTCAAGACAAGATCTGTTTCAGACTCTTCACCATAGCTTCCCATTTGTTCAGACCATCTTCTGTGGGGCCCTGCCTTTTGCCTCTGTCTTTGCTTTCCTTGGCTATGATTACCTTCTCTATTTTCTCACGTTACCTGTCCTACCACCATTCCAAAGAAATAGCACTTTTTCAGTTCTAGCTACATAAAAATCCATTATAAATGTGTTTGTAAAAAAAAAAAGAAAATAGATAAAATAGGAGACATATAATAACTCCTAACATTTACTGAGAGCTTCCTATGTTCCAGACATCCTGGCAAGCTATTTACTTACATTAACTCACTTCTCAAAATAGGCAGGTGAAATAAGTGCTGCCATCATCCTCCTATCGATTAGGAAACCGAGGTTTAGAGAAAGCAAGAAAATGACCTCCGGCCATTCAGCCGGCACAGACAACACAGCGGGTTTAGAATTTATATCCATAACCATTACGCTGTGGCTCTGCCCTCTCCTCCCTCTCGCTCCAATTTCCAGAAGAAGGGGCTCTGCTCCGTTTTGGTCTAATGAACTGTTACCGTGGGGGGACTGTCATGTTCTCAAAGCAGCTGCTGGGAGCCAACTGCTGCCACCATGGCAATACAGCAGGGGCAGTTGTCAGAACATGGGAGACCAAATATTTATGCTCTTGAGTAGTCAGGAGCTGATCATTATCAACTCCTTTTATTTCAGTTTTCATTTCACTTCTAAGAGAGAGGAAAATGGAAATGAAAACTTACCCCGTTAGTTTTGCTCCCTATGGGTATGTGTGCACAAGTGTTTGTGTGACCAGTACAGTATTTGAAAAGAGTATCTTAAATTAATTTGGGGACTTCATTGTCTACTATTAGCACAGATTAGTAAAACTGGTGGTAGATATGATTGTTCATGTAAATATCAGCATTTTTTCAAGTTCTGACATATTTTAAAATCACTGACTTTGGTGTCTGTCTTGTCAAAGATTTGATAATAACTGTATTTTAAGTTTATTCTGCATTAACATTTTCAAAAATATCCTTGGAGCAAGCAAACAAATGAATACAATTGTTAGCTTCATGGGAACTTTGTCACTTTAGACATCCTTGGAACTCTGATTTACAAAGGGCCATTCCCTCTACTGTCGACCAGGCTAAAGTAACTGTTGGAGAAAGAATAGAGCTCATGTGGCTGATTCCTGAGTAATGGAAATATTGTCATATCCCTATCTCATCAACTTGCCTGCTGTCCAGAGAAGAGCACATGGGCAGCCCAGAGTAAATCCATCCACCCAGCTTCCCTGGCAGGCGCTGCTACTCTGGGTCACTTCCTGGTGGTGTGCAAGGGCTCCCCCCACCCCACATTTCTCTCCTCATGGAAAATACCATTTTATGCCCATGCTACTCCTCCATGAGTTTTTCTCATAGCATCCTCTGCCCATCCCACTCCTCCGTGAGTTTTTCCTACAGCATCCAAATTAAAGTTTCTTCCTCTGCTAAATTTAACAGATGCTTAAAACAAATGTTTCTTGGTGAGTAAATTCATCTCTCATGTAGCCCAGTGTCTTCCATCTGATACTTTAGATACAAAAAAAAAAATCTAACCAAGAGACAAGGTAACTTCCCTTGCCTACAAAGATAGGCTGGCATCACGTTACACTTCTTTGTTTCAATCAGAATTTCACACTATTCTGGTCCGTTACACACTATCCAGTAACAACTGTTAGTTACTTGGTGAGTAAGCGCTCAGCAATGCCAAAAGCAGGCCAGAAGGATGCGCCTTCATTCAGCCTTTACCCGTCTTGTATACGTCTGAGAAAGAAACCGGTAGTTATATCCGTGCACAAAACACCTAAACAGACATTTTCTGCATGTCCAAAAGTTGGTATGTATCATATTCTTTTATAAAAATAGCTTTCTGATGCATCCAGGGTTAGGGGGTTAAGAAAATGTAGTGTGATGTTTTCAAGTTAGTCTTCCTTCTTGGCATGGAGTATGTGAAGATTAATGGAGAATGCAGTAATCTTTACTTCAAACTGCTGAGTTCCAAATTTAGTGTCAGTGTAGCAAATCCTGCAAGGAAGATGGATTAAATCACCCTTTTCAATTTTAGGATCTGGTAGGTCACATTGCTTGGTTTCAGATTAGAAGATGTTTGTCTCTGGGTATTGCCATAAAGAATGCTGTGTCTGTTCAAATAAAGAGTGTCTGGTTGTGAATGATGGTGAGCTTCACACATTCTTCATGTGTCCTATACACACATACACTCACAAACACACTCACACACACCTACATATTCTACATTCTTTGTTTGTTTGGCTTTTTTGAAAAGATCCAAATTACCAGTGAAACAGATCCCTTATTTTCATACTCATCCTCACTGTGTAGAACTGTAAGTCTACATGCATTATCTATGATTTAAGAAATGTTTAATTTATCTAAAAAGGAAATGGGATTGTCACACCCACTTTGGAGCTATGGATGATTTGGGATTGGGTGTGAGGTTTTCAGAGACCATGAAAGGCCCCCAAAACTCTATGCTTTATCTTTATAACTAGAATTATCTTATTGAAAATGTTCTTATATGTAATAACCTCTAACACAGTTTTCATTTTTGTTTTGTAAGATATTCTGTCTCTTCCAGTGCTGGTGTAGTGAAGGTGGGGTGGGAGTATGGGAGTATTTTTCTTTATCTTATCTAAAGACCTAATCAGCAGAATTTTCAGACCCAGAAATATTTCAGGCATTTAAGATATTTCAAAAAATGACAGTGCCAACCAGTGATTCACCTGACATCAACATGTACAGGCTACATCACAAGTTTACTTCTAGAAATATCACCTAGCTCATATTTTACTTCTAAAGATGCAAAAATTATGCATTGCCTGTGTAAGCTATTTGCATTGCAAAATACAGCACAGTAAACGCTGCCATTTTCTAAAATTACCCAGGAATATACAATAGATGTATTTTTCCGTCAAAGCTGGAAGGATGAAAGGTTAAAATTTAAAGGACCCATGACAGTTCTCCGGTTGAATAACCTAATGGCAAGTAAGATCTGGACTCCAGACACCTTTTTTCACAATGGCAAGAAGTCAGTGGCACACAACATGACCATGCCCAACAAGCTTCTGAGGATCACGGAGGATGGTACCCTGTTGTACACCATGCGGTAAGGATGACTGCTTCCATTGTGACTCTTTCTGTCTGCCCTTCTCTCCCGTGGGTAGGTAGGTGCTCATCAAGCTGATGGGCTGTGGCAGGGCACCTGGTTTTCTGTTTTCCCTGTTATTCAACTAATAATTTCTCTGCTATGTAAAATAAGCTAGCTAAAATATTACACAGGTATTAAGTATTAAATAAAATGATTAGATAAAATTAAAAAGTATTTGCAATTTATATTGAGTAAGTCAATGTATTTCTCCCACATGCTCTAATGTAATATGAGGAACTCACTTTCCCTACAATTAACTTCACATATTCCTACATTCCAGTGAAGTCTAGATTAAATTTCTAAAAGCTACCCCACAGTGTATATCTGAAAATGTTTCTAATGAAATGGAAGGGAAAAACAAAAAGGAAAGCTCAAAACTCTTAAAAACAATAGCTTCATGGTATATGAATTCACAATGATGTTATTAGATTGAGAATACAGATATTTTTAAAATTTGCTTAAACTGAACGCTACTATATATTTATGCTTTATGAACATTTTCCACTATTTGAGATTACTAGAGAGCCTAGCACCTATCATCTGTTTATGGCTGAATGAAGGAAACATGACTCAAATTAAATTTTGAATATTTTTAAATAAAATAAATATAATTAAAAATGTTTATAATTCATGAGAAATTAAGAATTGTTAAGGACTCATCCTTAAGGGAAACAGCTATTTCATACCCAGTTGACTTGTTAAAATGCTGTTTTTGTAGATCTGGACAGCACTTGGTAATTCAGACCAGACATTGCTTTGGTATGAAAAATGAAGGTAAAATCCTAGACTTGGTGGATTTTGTTTAGCATGGGAATAAGAGTGATATTTTGTCTATGGAGAAAGCTGCCAGAATTCCTAGCTTTTTATACATAAATATTTAAATGAAAAAGGCAGAAAACAGTGCTTTAAGAACCACTTTAAATGTTGGGCTCAACTAGGAAAAGTGTAACAGGACTTAAAAGATGAAAAATCAAAAAAGAGAGAGAGAAAATACGCATCAGGAGACAGGTGTGCTGAGATCTTCCCGAATGAGCCAAGCAGGATCTATTGATATATGAAATTTCAACTCTTCTGCCTTGTAAAAAACGTTCCACTTGATTTTGACCCTATATGCAGTCTTCATCCCTCCCAGCTGCCAATTTTCTGGGTAGGAGTTTGCACTTACTGAAAAGTATACCGAGTAATGGTTTCTTATGTATGCAATGCTCTTCATCAAAAACTAGCCTGTATCTCTCATCCACTAGATTTCTCACCCCCTTTGCTAATGCATTAACACCTTAACAGATTGACTGAATTGCAAGTGTAATCATTAAGTTACACATTTCATATTTACTTTTATCAGTATTGTAATCATTCAATGATTTTACTGGCTATAAAGTTATCTTAACCACATTTCTTGAGCTACCTAGTAATATGAGTAAATATATTTTCTAATTATCATGTGAGGAATTGGGGCATATCTTTCAGCAAATTCCTTTCTTAAATACCCTTTTTAAAACATGAATAGAATTCACATTCCCAGATGCTAAGGACTAAAGGCAGGCACAGTAAAGTCCTGACTTCAATTAGGCAATGGATTTGTAAATAAAATCAGATGGTTGGGATATAATGAGATCGCATACACACTCTTAAGGCCACTTACGTTAATCTTTATTACACAAAGCCTGTGGCCACAGTTTCTGCTTCACCCATTGTAGAGAAGGGGTAGGGAGGGCTGCACTTGGAAAAGGAGAAATCCTCTTCTTTTCCTTGCTCTCCTCGTCTCCGTCTCAACCAAGGATAAATTGGTATTTTTGCAAGTATTTATTTGCTTACACCCAGTTTCCTCCTCAAAGGATTTGCTGTAGATAGCTGGGTTAGTTGGTGATACTTACTTTGAAAAACATTAGCAATTCTTGCCCATCATACAGAATCAAATATCACTCACTTTCTCAAAACAAAACAAAAAAATGCATGGAATCCAGTCATTGTTGAAAATAATCCTTTTTAGATATTTGACTACTAACAGCTCAATATAGTGCTATAGTTTGTGCCCGTCTCTCCTTCTTTGTTAATATATTTGCTATCGTTGATAATACCCTGACAGTGTGTATCAGGAAGCATCTAACCTATAGGTTCTTCTTTGTGTTCTCTGTGCTTTCCCGAAATGATAAGGCTGACAGTGAGGGCTGAGTGCCCAATGCACTTGGAGGACTTCCCCATGGATGCCCACGCCTGCCCACTGAAATTTGGAAGCTGTGAGTAAATTTATTTTAACTTTTTAAATATGTTATGACAGGCTTAAGTCTTTAAGCAAGAGATCTCCAATTACTTGTGTTTGTTAGAAAGACAAAGAGCATCAAGAAAGTTTACATAGTGATTTGCTGCAAGTGCTTTCTATAAGTAATAGTTTTTGACTTCCTGGATTTAGCTATTTAGAGGGAAATTTCTATTTTCGTTGAAGTCGAATTCAGAGAAAAAGAACTGAGTATGGATTCTTACACCTCAGAGATAACATCTGCTTTCCAAAAAATGGAGATGACTGTGTTTATTTTCTATCATTACTGACTTTTTTTGACTTAAGAATAATTCAACTTGTTTATCAGATGCAAATATTGGTAGCTGGCAAAGGACAATAATTAGCTGTTTCTTAATAACAAAGTTTATACCTAATAGATGTAGCCAGGGAAGAATTTACCCTAATCAAAGTCTTAAAAATGTTATAGACCTGTTTTCATATTGCATGAATTCATATATACATTGATGCTTTTGAAGGTATCTTAGATAAATCCCTTTCATTAACAACTTTCTTGGGTTTTTCTGTTTGTTTGTTTGTTTTGCTACTAAATATGTGGGCACACATTAGTGGAGCCAAGAGGACAGTGGCCGGCAGAGTCAGATTCTCTGGTCTTCCTCTGCCCTTCTGCTTTCGACTAGTGTGCCTGCATAAAGTGCAGGGAAATAATGTATTTCTGGTTCTCTGTAGGGGAGTTACATACAAGGACTGAGTCAACTACTGAACGACCCAACCAGCTTTCTGTTCCCTCTAGACAGGCAGTTTAATCAACTATTTTGGTGAAGGGAAATGATTCATAGGAAAAAAAATACTGGTAGTGTAGGAAGACAGCAAGCAAAGAAAATAGCAGAGGGCCTTCAGGCTTCTAGCAGCACTAGTCATGGAGAGACTAATTTCTTTATAAATCTCATTCTACACTGAAACCCAACCATATACTACTTCACAAGCTGTCAGCTAAATCAATCTTTGGTGATAAATCCCTCCTCCCCACTCTTTTTCCATTTTAATGAGTGCTCTATGTCATGGATTATTATGTTTTCTCTTGATTACCAGACTCATTTTTAATAATGATTTTCTATATCATGTGTATGCCAGGCAGTACAGTAAGCATTTGTATATGCATCAGCTCACCTAATCCACAAATTAACCTTATAGGTAGGGAGATCGTGCAAGACAGTTTGCCTGGGAAAGTACTGATTTATGTGCCTAATACCCTGGTATGACTATGAAGAGTGCCCTGTTTTAAAAAAAATATATGTATTGCTTTGGATAATGAATTACATGTTTAGTATGTTAGTCAACAATGCTTTCAAACATTGGTACAGCTGACAAAAAGCAGGGCCTATATTTTCATATAAGATACATGAAGGTGATTGTAGGCTGATTGCTGATGAGTTCAGCATCTTAACAAGGATATCTTGAGATGTCCTTGGATGTTCTTTCTGATTACAAAACGGCTGCTACGACTCCAGCTATTGCATCTGCCTTCAAGATAAAGAGGAAGAGTGAGCACAGAAGAAAGCAGTCGTGCCTGCATCAAAAAGATAAAAGCTTTCCCTTAAGTCCCAACAGACATCTCACATCTCATTAATCAGAGCTGTGTCTCATGGCCAATAGTCACTGCAAAGGAGGCTGGGAAGAAATATTTTTATCCAAGTACATTGTCAACGTGAAGAAAATTGAACGTGTTTTAGGAAGGAGAAAATGAATAGTGAGTAGAGAATGAACAGTCTCTCATGTAAGAAAACTGAAATTAAAGAAAAATAAGTAACCCGTTTTCCACCTCAGGGTCCTTTGAGGTGCTCTTTTCTCGCTGCTGGGCCCCTCTTCCCTTGGTTCTAAGCATGGCTGGCTGTTTCTGTTTCATCTCTCCATATCTCAGCATAAATATCACCTCCTAGAGCCTTCCCTGATGACCTTATCAAAATTTGCATCAGTCTTCTTGATCACAATACATTTATTTTATACTGTTTATCACTGGAATAATTATTGGCTTTAGTTATTGGTTAACACTTCTTTGTTTGAAGACCTGTAAATTCCATGGGAGTAGGATCTATTTTGCTCAGCATTTCCCAGTACAGAGCCTAATAAAATATAGGCACTCAATAAATGTTTGTTTTGTGTAATAATCAGGTTTTAAATGCCCCTTCACTGTTTAAGTCTCAAGAAAAGATGGCCTCAGAAGAGAGGGTTTAAGACCTGTGGGGAATGAAACAGGCACGACGCGACATTGAGAAGCAGGCTCAGGTGGCACGGAGCGAGCACCGTGACTCATCAGCAGTGCCTGCCGCCGGCACGAGAAGCACAGGGGTGGTGCATTTACTGTGCAGTCGCTTGTCTGACCTGGTCTAACTCGCACATTTCAGGGACGAAGAGTGTGAGGCTATAGCAGGGTAAAAGTGCTCTGACCCGATATTTAAGACAAACATCTTGCCAACATATCAGAGAAGAGAATAAGAGGATTTTGCAATAATTTAGTAGAACACTATAATAAATGTTCATGAGGCATTCAAAGTAATGTCACCCATATGTTGATAAGAACCAAACTTGCAAAAAAAGCTAATGCTTTCCTTGCCACTCTCCATTAGATTCCGGCTGCCATGCTAAACTGCACTTCTGCCCACTGACAAAGCCCTCTTCATGAGGCCAGATACCCGAAGTCAGTGTGCATGAGGCTGCTGACATCTTTTACCTGCTTCTGAGGAAAATACAAAACCAGGCTTTGATTCTAAAAGAAAAGGTTCAGAGTACGTTCGGACAATAAGATGTAGGCAAACGCTAGATCTAGGAAGGACTGGATAAATGTTTGTATCCTGGCTGACCATTGAGCACAATCCCTTGCAAACAAGGAAAAAGAAATTGTAGAAATTTAAATAAATTCTTAAAAACTTTAGAAATTATTCAGTGCACCTGCCTTATACAAAGTAATTAATTCACTAGTTAAAGGTTAATTAATTAAAGGTTAGTGCAGTAAAAAGGCAATGAAGACAACCATAATTTAAAAAGGAAAGGCCATGCAAACAAATTCCAAAATCATCCATCTGTCCCTCTTACATGTTTCACAAAAGAAGCACTACCTACTAAATTAATACCAAGTACATGCTTTCAAACTTCCTGGAAATTTGTTTAAAAAGGTAACTGATGGTAAGTTGGTCCAGAGATGATGCCTGAGCATCAGAAATGCCCACAGAATATCTAGGGCATACTGACTGCATTTTTCTGCATCACTCACTGCAGAACCAAGTGGTCACTTTAAGGAGCTGTGGTTCCCAGAAGGAGGGCATGACTCACAGCTCTTTTTAGGCAGCTTCATATGTGTGTAAAAATGCAACCGTTATTTTACATCTCCTAATATTTTACTCTGGACGAAAACAAATACGGACAAAACACCCTCGCCTGGTAACTGCGGGGTGTGAGTCAGGTCGAGCAGGATGCCTCATGACTTTGAAGGGACCTAGACACGTTTGCCTTTGTGGGGCCACTTTTCTGTAAATATCTGCATTACGTTTTTATTTAAAATCTATTTGTATTTTAAACTTTTATATTTATATTCATTTTTCTGCTGATTTTAAAAGAAATTAAAGCATGTTTGTGGCCACCGAAGATCACCGTGTGCCTGGGCACTGTGCCTACTCCACCGAATGCAGAGGACGGCCAGTAAAGCTCACTGCAAGGCCAGCTTCTGCTATCATGGCCTCCTCTTAAAAACCCCAGGAACACTTTGCTTTTCCTAATGTGATAGTCTTTAAATTTTAATGTCACTCTATATCTAAACAAAGCACTACAAGCGCCATCATTACAACCTACGTGAAGTGGGCGTTCTGTGACAGGAAATCAGAAAGGCTATGGAATTGCTTCTCCTTCCCTCTCACTTTGCCTGCCTCCTCCCCCAACCTGCGTGGATTACAGATCAGGATTATGACCTAACCTCTCCTGCAGGAGGCAGCTAGGGTTACAAGTAGCACACACGAAAATGAGAAGTATTCAGAACGATATACATACATCAGCAGTAGCAGCATCATAGTAAATGTCTATGAAAAGGATAATTAATTTGAAAGAAAGTGAAATCAGATTCATTTAAAAGTAGATGCTCAATAAAATTTCCAGTGTTACTTTCACATTTATCATGACCTTCACCTTGCCTAACACAGTCTGGACTCAGGCTGCTGCCTCTAACCTCACCTCATCTCTCATGCACTTCACTCCAGCCACGCTGGTCTTCCTGTCCATCCTCAAACATGTCAACAAGCCTTTTCCTTCCCTGGAGGAAGAAACTTGTTAGTTTGCATAACCAACAACTCTTCCCCAAGACTTAGATGGTGCCTTCTCTCACTTCTTTCATGCATTTATATAAATGTCACTTCTTCAGTGACCCTCTCTTAGTCCCATCCCTAAAACAGACCCACCCTCTTTATTTCCTATCTCCTTACCTGTTGTATACAGCTTTACTGCATTTAACACTACTTGAAATTATATATTGATTAGCTTATCTGGTATTGTCCCCACCAATGCAACGCACATTCCCTAAGATCAGGGAACCTTGTTAATGTTCACTACTATATCCTCAGAAAAGTACTTTGTCTTCTGCAGATGCTTAATAACTATTTGTAAGAAAAGGGAACAGATAACTGAATAACTCAGAAAAATGTAAGGGACACAGGTTCTCTTTTCCTAGCCTGCCCCTAAAACCACGAGCTAGAAAATATGAAGCTGATAGAACACACTAATTAGGAGAAGCAAAGTAGCATAATGTATGCACCATTTACCTTTTTTTTAGATGCTTATACGAGAGCAGAAGTTGTTTATCAGTGGACCAGGGAGCCAGCACGCTCAGTGGTGGTGGCAGAAGATGGGTCACGCCTCAACCAGTATGATCTTCTTGGACAAACAGTAGACTCAGGAATCGTTCAGTCTAGCACAGGTAAGTGACATTTGGTAACTCCAGGTACGGAGGAGGGAGCATAAAGAATTTTTGTGAGAACGTGACAATTCAGTAAGTTCTTCAAAGATACAAGAAGAGAGAGAGAGAGGCACTAAACTGGGAAACAGTTGAGCTGAAAAGTAGTGTAAATAGGCCTATGACCTTGGCTTATCATTTAATGTCCTCTGTCCTGTGTTTCTTTGTCTGCAAAATACATAACTGGTTCTATGTGACCAGTGTAGCACAGTATTTTAGGTACGTGAACTCTTGAGGAGGAATGTTGGGGTAAAATCCTTACTCTTCCACCTTGCCAGTTATTTGTGGTCACCTCACAGGTGTTTGGAAGAAAAAAAACTGCATCCATAAAACATACTTATCACAGTTCCTGGCACGTAAGAAGCTCTTAATAAATGTTAGTATCACCTAGACCCCATTTAGTGCCATGACTCAATGAATCTTGGTTAAGTTTTTAGCAGGGATCATTTCACACAGAACACCAAAAACACAATTCCTTCTGTAAACCACTTGTATCTCTAAGCCAAGAATCTTCCTCCGCTAAATCCGACAGAAACAAAATCACATTACTGATCACTTCATTTTGGAATTAAAGTAGATGGAGTGCCATGCTTCTCAGAGTTATAACTACCTTAACCAATCACATACTCAGAACTGGGTAAAATAATATTAAGCAGCTGGATCCAAAATTTTAAACTTTTGAAATTGTTCCGAGAAATAAGAGTTAATTATGAAAGTATCATTCTGTGACTAACTTAAATGTGATCATAAGGCTAGATAAATATAAATAAAATTTGGGTTCTAACAATTAGAAAAACTTACCTCCCTCCAATCCATCTGTTTTTAACTATGTTCAATTACTGAAAGCTTAGCAAGATTCAACTATTATTTTTATGGCCGTTTTTAAATTTTTAAATTAGTTCATTTGCCTTGATTTGTAATTTCTAAAGACAGGCTATTTAGTAATAAATAAGGACAGAGGTGCTTTTTTTTTTCCTTAGAATCTTCTCAGAAATCTTTCTTAGATTTCAGACTCTATATTAGGACCCTGATCATTCTAACATGTTTAAGTAGCAGGTCAATATTTCTTACTGTGATTACTGGATAAGCCCTGCTTGACAGCATCTGTCTTTTGCTTAAAGTATCTTATGTTTCTCATTTTGAAACATGGAGAAGAATGTTTGTCAGTTAGGCAAACATTAGAAATCCACATAGAAGCAATCAAAGAACTTTAACATCATTTTTTTACTTTTTTACCTCTTCTTAATTTTTCTTTTTAATCATTTTTTATTGTTATTCTATTACAGTTGTCTTCAATTTTTTGCCCTCCTCTGCCCAGTCCATCCCTAGCTCCCACAGTCAATTCCCACACTATTGTCTAAGTCAGTGGGTCATTCATACATATTCTTTGTCCAGTCCCTTCCCCTTCTTTCTATCATTATCCCTTCCTCTGTCCCCTCTGGTCAGTTTCAGTCTAATTCATGTTTCCATGCCTGTGGTTCTATTTTGTTCATTAATTTTTTTCATTAGATTCCTGTTATAGGAGAGATCATATAATGTCTTTCACTGACTGACTTATTTCACTTAGCACAATATTCTCCGGTTCCATCCATGCTGTCACAAAAGGTAGGAATTCCTCCTTTGTTTCTGCTGCATAGTATTCCATTGTGTAAATGGACCACAGTTTTTTGAACCACTCATTTACTAATGGGCACTTAGGCTGTTTCCAATACTTGGCTATTGTAAATAGCACTGCTATGAACAGAGGGGTGCATAGGTTCTTTTGAATTGGTGACTTGGGATTCTTAGGGTATATTCCAAGCAGCAGAATCACTGGGTCAAAAGGCAGTTCCATTTTTAGTTTTTTAAGGAAAATCTGTACTGTTTTCCATCATGGTTGCACCAGTCTGCATTCCCACAAACATTCCCTCTTCTCTGCATCCTCACCAGCAATTGTTGTTTGTTGATTTGTTAGTGATGGCCATTCTGACAGGTGTGAGGTAGTATCTCAATTTGGTTTTAATTTGCATCTCTCTGATGACTAGTGATGTTGAGCATCTTTTCATATGTCTATGGGCCCTCTGTATGTCCTCCTTGGAGAAGTGTCTATTCAGATCCTTTGCCAAATAAGTTTTTTAAAAATGCATGTAGCAGATGGAAAGTTTAGGCTTTGCAGTGAGAAAGATATGGACTTGATTCCTGGTCCTGTCCCTTAGACGAAACCTTGTGACTTTGTGGAAGCCATTTATCCAGCTAGAAACTTTGGTCTCTTCTAAGAATGGGGATTCTATAATTTTGCATTAAAGATAAGATACTATAAAACATTGATCACAGTGTTATATAATAAATGCTCAAAATGTATGTAGTACTTATTGCCATAGTCCTGAAAATATCACAGAATGGAGAAAATGCTGAAAATCGTTCTTCTCGCAAGTTATGTCGGAAAAGATATTAAAATGAATAGTGCTGAATTTTTAAAAATTGAATGCTATTACAAGCTGCATATTGTGGCAGGCACTAGAAAGGCATTGATAGACAAGGCAGAGATCTTGCTCCCATGAAGTCTAAGGAAAGACAAACACAAAAACCATAATTGTCAAAACGGGTGGTAAGTGCTGTGATTAGCATTTTTGTGAGGGCGGGGACCACACCTGTTTTTTGCATCCCTATCATTTACTACAGTAGCTGAAACAGAGGAGGCACTAAATAAATAATAAGTAAATGAATCCAGAATAGGATAATCAAGGAAGGATTGCTGCAGCATTTGACTGTCATTTGTTAATCTATATTTCTTGGGAGCCAAATAATCACTGTTCTAGACCCAGGACATGCAGGATAATAAACACAGAACTTTTCCTCAAGAAATTCCTCATCTATTATCATGAGAATGGAGGCTGAAGTAATTCAAGTGCAGCAGCATGCATGCAACCGAAGTATATACGAGGTACAAACATCACCGAGGAGGGAGTCCTTTCATTCTAGTTGTAGCACTAGTGACCTTGACGTGTCATTGTATCCCTTCTTTATGCCCCAGTTCTCATGTCTGCAAAATGAGTGGCTTGGGCTGATGAACTTGGAGACCTCTTCTGCCTCTGACTTCCTAAGGATTCAGCCTACCTACATCCTAGTTACTGAGAAAAGATACCCACTCACAAACAGCGGCAATGGGTGAGAGACAGTGGTCCAGTTCACCAACCCCAAGCTGGCTGCACTCCACAAATTGGGTCCAGTAAAAGTCATTATATTGTGCTAGCGCCAGCAAGTTTATCTGTGCAAAATTAAAGCTTTCTCTTGTCATTCCCATAATAAATATGGGGGTGGGGGCGGTAAAGAGAATACTGACCAAATTATCAAATGTGGGAGCTCAGTTTGGTGCACAGATTCAACTCCACAATATGAAATTGAACTATACTTCCTCTGGGTCTAATTTCGCTCATCAGAAATCCACCTTGATAGATTTCTGTGGGAAGAAACAAAGGTTTCTTGTAAGGTCTTCAATTCCATATTTCACATGTCCTTGTGGAGCCCTGAAAACATCAAGATAAATGACATTCGGTGCTACTGCCTCCCTGTTTCTGCCAGAAGACTAGGAATGATGGCAGGAAAGAGCACACACATTGAGAATGATTAAATAAAGAACATATTCTCCCACTTCAAAATCTCTGTGGGGAGAGAATCAATTCAGATCACCTCTGAGAAGGTTAGAAGATGTGGCTCCACTTGCCTGCAATCATCACACATGTGAGCACATACACACACACACACACTACCAGTGACCTCTTGCAGGCCAAAGTGCCCATTTCTATGACATAGGAACAAAATATATGAAGCTCAATCCAATACTTGGATTCTTTCATTCAACAAAAACACATTAGAGGCATAATTCTTTCCTCGGAGTCTGCCATCAGATTTTGGCGAAGACAATGAGTTGAAGCCAGATCTAAACAATTGCTTGATTCTGCTTTACAAAATTAAATCCCTGCTTCTTTTCTTCTACTCCCCTTAATTTTGTATTGTAATGTATCAGAAATATTGTCACATCTAACTTAGAAGCTTCCCTCAGGGCTACATGATTTGCAAGGATATCTGAATTACAATTCTTCTAGACTGTTAAATTAGAGGAAAAGAATTTAACATGCTTATTGTGTAAGCACTTGATGTCTGGACATATTCTTTTATTTCAATTTAGGGGATCAATTTCTTTATTGTGTTTTCATTTCATTTTAAGTTATTATAACATAATTTTGATTTTTCCACCTTTATCTTTCCTTATTCAAACATTTTTTTGTCAAAACTTAAATTTTGTTTAATTTAGGAAGATGATTTTAAAAGATTTGAAATTCTCCTATTTTTTCTGTAATTTTTTAGTAAGGAAATGGTTTATAAAACAAATATAATGTCAAATAATTGCTCTTCAAACCACCAAAATCATATTCTTTGAAGAATCTTCCCAAAATGTTATATTGTGAACAAGATGATAAAGGAATATATGTAACACTCATCTTTCTGACATAGTATGAAAGAGAGAATTTTTTTGTTTGACCTAATGACATTTTACAGGCCCATGTGAACAAATGATTATGAATAATAACACATATTCCTAGGAGGGGGAAATGTCCACACAAGGCTACATTTTACCAGGATCCCGAGAAAACAAATTTTCTGCATTTTTCTCAAATTTAAATCACTTATTTTTTTCAGATGACCTTGGAGGCATCACCCAAGGTATCTATAGAAAATGAAATTGCAGTTGACCAGGGGTTGGGGGCATTGACTCTGCGCTCAGTTGACAATTCACATGTAACTTTTGACTCCCCCAAAACTTAATTACTAATAGCCTCCTGCTGACCAGAAGCCTTAGTGGTAACATAAACAGTCAATGAACACACAGTTTGTATGTTACATATATGCTGTACTCTTATGATAAAGTAAGCTAGAGGAAATAAAATGTTACTAAAAGAATCATAAAGAAGAGAAAATGCGTTTAAAGTATCTATTGAGAAGTATCCACATATAAGTGGACCTGCTCAGTTTAAACCCATTTTGTCCAGGGTCAGCTGTAGTTATTTTATTTACCCTTGAAAAGAGAGATGCTTTCGAATATCCATTTGAGCGAGTGTCCTAAGCCTCAGTGCATCCCTTTTCACCACAGGCAGGAACTAAACACTTAGAACATATACGGCCACGCTATAGCCAAAGAACAGCCACTCGTCACAGTTAGCTATCAGTTTACTGAGGCTATCCGCATAGAAACAGACAAAATTAAAAGCGTGAAATCACTTGAGCTATACATAAATTTGAAGTTACTTACTATTGATCAGTAAATGGCAGATGTTATCATTAATAACAATAATGAAAGCGTACAAGAATGTATGGATGATTTCCTACAATAGGACGTAAATGCATTTCATCGACCAATATTACTGTCAATTCCAATTGGAGAGAAGAGAGAAAAATGGACAAAGGAACTAAAACTTATTTTAAGCTCTTTTCCTCCTTTCTTATGTGAAACTCTTATGCAGCATGATCTTAAGTAGAGCTCTTATTCTTTATTCTTTCTCAAATATACTCACTTTTATAGATGAGGAAAATGAGGATAAGAGTTTGAGTTGCACACACTAAGAAAATAGCATATCTGGGTTTTGAAACCAAGTTCATTTGCTTTTAAAGCTAATAAACCTTCTTCTATAGTACATTTCTTTCTATTCCAATATAAACTAAGAACACATAGATGAACAAAATATTCACCAACAGAAGATGGCAAACAGACAATTTTGTAGGTGAGGAGGCTGAGCCGTAAGCGTGCTGAGACATGAGACATGATACTGAAATGTTATGATGGGGGCATCTTGAATACAGGTTAGGGAGCTTGCTTGTTAATATGTAACACTGGAGACACTGCTGACTGTCACATTCAGGTGTGTGTTGCTGGTGGATAGAGGCCAACCAGGTAGGTGGCCAGTATCCTACAATATATAGGACAGTCCCCACAAAAAGAAACAATTAACTGGTATGAAATATCTGAAGTGCTGAGGTTGGGAAACCCTGATGCAGATAATGGGGATCCATTAAAGCATTGTAAGGTATTTATGCATGCTCTGAAAAGATCGCTCTGCCAACAAAATTTAGAAACTAAATGGAGTTAGGATGGGACTTGAGACAAGACAGCTAATGGATTGTTAGAAGAGTCTATGGGAGGAGATACGAGCAGGGACCACAAGATAAGAGACAGACTGAGAGATACTGCCAGGTGAAATTAAACCTATGGTGATCAACTGATTTCTTGCTCTCTTTCCAAAGTCGTAATTCACATTCAAGGATTAATTCCAGGGGTTTGGCCTGAGTGAGCAGAAACACGACAGTGCCATCCACTGAGAGGAACGCAGAGTGGAGAAGCCACCGCTCTATGCTGGGCGTTATTGTTTATGACAAACGTTAATTAATGTCAGTATAGTTAGTGAGTGGCATTAGCGAAAAATCAGTATCTATGAGATGTCTTATAAGTATTTGGAAATATAGGCTGTGATTTTGAGAGCAATGTCACTTACTACAGACATGGCATCCATCTGGATAAAAATGACACTAGGAGAAGAGAAAAGGAAAGTTTCTTATTAGATTAAAACAATGAGAAAGAAAGCTGAAGCTAGAACTACATAAGGAACCTCTACATTTACTTTGCATAAAGATGAAGATTACTGCCTGACAGAAAAGAAAAAAAAAACTCAGTAACTATCTCAGATTATGATAATCAATGAATTATCAAAATAAATTGAACATTGAGAGATAAAGAGAGAATATGAATCCAGGGTGTGCTATCGAGACGGCAGGGGCAGTGAGCATTGCTTAATTCTTAACGCTGCAAAGCAGCTGAGCAGCCAGCTCGAAGACTGAGATCTCCTTAAGACTGACGTCTTCAGTGATGGATAGTAAGAAGTTATGAGCAGCTTTAGCCACATTGTAGGGTCTAAGCATGGCCATGGTCACAGACATAAATCCCAGGTGGAGTAGGAAAAACTTTGAAGTAGGAGGGAAGGAGGAAAGTAGGGAAATGTGAAGGAAGTGAAGTTTTCCTCACAAAAAGATGCCTATTTCTTCCCTCCCCGCTTACAAATAGCTAAGCATATACTTAGAGTGAATAACGCTAAAAACTTCTAAGATTTGCATTTGGAAAAAAACATAATATCAATTTCTAAAATATCCCTTCTGCACTTTGGGTTGTGTATCTATTGCTTTGGACCTCTACATAAAATCAGACTGTGGAGTATAAGAAGGCCATAGAGAGCCTAGCTAGTCCTCTGTTTCCCAGACCAGGCTAGGAATCAGGACAACTATAAACTTGGCCCCATCTCAAGAACAGTTAGTGTATCTAGGTGGGATCTGAAGAACTGTATGTCTCAAAACCTTCCCAGGTGAATTCAAAATGTATTTTGAGAAACACTGGACTCTATCCCACTCTTTTCAGTTTGAAGACCAGATTAAGCTGAATGACACCCGAAGTCAGAGAGCTCCTTAAAGGAAGTGCTTGAGCTAAAATTCTGCTCTCCTGACCTGGCCTCCAAAGCTCCTTCATTAAATGGCCTGATCTTTCTTTCCTGCAGTGTCCACACCAAGGATCTGGTCTGTTCTAATCCATTGGTGTATGTCATCAAGGTCTAGTAGATAGCCTTCGTGATCATTAGAGACCATCTGTAAATATATGCTCAGATCTGTCTTGTATGTATGATGTACCAGGATTAGGACGTAAGACTAACCCTTACATCTCTGGCATCTCAAGCTCATCCTCAGAGCCATTTCGGTGCATTTTTAAAATTTTGTTTTATTTTTTGTTTTTTTCTTTCCTGGATAAAAGCTTTTCAGGAACCAGATATCACATGGAGGAAGGATGTGTCTAATCTCCGGGTCTTTGCTGTTGATTAAAAAAAAAACCTCAGAGATTAACTTTTTTCCTAAGGTCAAATCGCTCAACCTTACTGTTTCCCCTTCTAGGAGAATATGTTGTTATGACTACTCATTTCCATCTGAAAAGGAAGATTGGCTATTTTGTTATCCAAACATACCTGCCATGCATAATGACGGTTATTCTGTCCCAAGTCTCCTTCTGGCTCAATAGAGAGTCTGTACCAGCGAGGACGGTCTTTGGTAAGTGCCAATCAAGACATGCATGCAAGGGTCTGAAGGGCAAGTTATACGGGTGATACTGCAAACAAAGTGAAAAAATATACATTAAAATATGAAATTAGAACAACAGAAAGACTCAAGAAATTACCATTCTCATCATGACATGATTTTTAAAAATTATTTCCCTAATAGCAACCTGCTTCAGTGCACATAAATCGGTGGGATTAATGAACATTTGATTTGATATTTGCGGACAGAAATGGAATGAAGAAGGCATAAAATATAGCATATGAGATTAAAACACACAGAAACATCAATATTTAAATCATACTTTCAGAATATATAACCATATATCTGCATATTTTTTGAGAATCTAAGAAAATATCAGCACAACTACTTCCTTATGTCTATGAAAGCAGGGTTTCCTTATGTATGGAGAAACCATTAATGACCATATCATATGACAGTACAAGGATACTTCACTTACCTAATGCGTGTACTTCTGAAGAGTTACAAATATACATTTTTTCTATGAAAATGGTTTAAATGCCCTAGATGCTTCAAATTAAAGCAATCTAATGGAAAATCTCATAAAGGGTAATAACCTTTTACTAATAGGAACAGTTACCCCCTAATTTATTATTTCATTATGAAAGGTAGTTTCTGCCTGTATAACAATATAATACATACTATTTATTGAGTGCTTTTATATCAGGCTCTATTCTATGAAATAAACCTATACTATATTATTGAACACTGAAAAAACAAAAAGGCTTTGTATCATTATTATCTTTGTGTTATAAGCAAGAAAACTAAGGAACAAGAGATAAAGTAATCTGCTCCAGGTCAGAAGCTACTAGGTAAGGGACCCAAACCCTTAGATCCAGACATGCTGTGCCACCAGCCACGTTCTCTCCGGCTGCAGGGACAAGGCATGGAATGGGGTTGTTTGGGCGACATCACTCATTTGTGACTAACAACCATATATTCCACTGGTGGAAGGTACAATTACCAGTGCTTATTCCAAAAATATTAGCTAGGCACAATGCTATACTTGAGACCCTTTATTACAGAATAAAAACCTTAAGAAGCTTAAAATCTAAATTAAGGATTGTTCACATGCAAAGATCCCTATGGTATCATACTTCAATATTATGCAAGGTATGAAAAATTAGTTATGTCGGAAAAAAAGAAAGACTCTTCTCCCAAGTGCCCAGAAAAGATGACTTTCTTCTGAATATAGCAAGGTGCTTCTATCCAGGTCGGAAACCACCAAATCTTGGCTCTGACAATAAACTAAGAACACGGGTACATCAAGATCCAGAATGAGTTCAGTTGCAGAGCAAAAGAATAGGTCACTTCAAACTTTTTTTCCTATCACCACTTGTCAATATTAACTAGAGCTGACACCACTTTATAGGACCGAAGACTGAATTCTCGTCAAGATGCTTACTTCTGCGTGTATATGTAGTTTGATCCCTTTTTCACTAGAAACTATTTAAAAGTTTGAATACAGATCTTTATATTTTATGTAGAATGAACTCAGCACTACAATGAGAAATATTTTTCTAAGTGCTCTCTTTCCCCATTCTCACCCCAGCATATCTGATCCTTCCATTGTGGAAATTTTCTAAAGCATTGTGGACAGTTTTATGAATCAAAAACATTGTCTTTTAACATATTTAACAATCAGGCAACTCATGCCCTTTAGGTGAACATAACTATCTATCTGTAAACTCAGCTGTGGCAAGTACTTCTGTCAAGTCACATATTTCTAATGTTTTGAGCTCAATAAAACAAAAAGTACAATTTTTTAAGACCTTTAGCCTTTAACATTTATTTAGTACACATGTTTCAACTCTTTTTGTCTGAACTCAGCATATTCCTCTGAGCTGTGTAAGACTCCTGAGAGGGTCATGGGTATTTAAAGAAATACACACAGAAAAAATGTTCTTTATAGCAGTTTACTAAAAGACATCCAGACTGCAACGAAGCTTAAGCCTCTTTTGTCTTAAAATATGACATTCTTGACCTTCTGTACTCACGTTTGGAGGCAAGGTGGTCATGAAATTGTGCTGCCAGACACATGAAAGTTTTAGGTTTGATCTTTATTTTTCTAAGCTTCACCTGCCTACAAAATGTGAGTATATTTAAAGTAAAACCATGCTGTTTAAAAGACAAAAATAAAATATGTAAATTGTCAGGCTCAGTAATTGGAATTTAATAGATGCTCAATACACTTCTGTTCCTTTCCTTTCCCCTGTTGCAGGGATTGTAAGACCACACCACATACACCCACACATATATACACACACACCCTCTCTACATGCTATTCTTAACTGCTTTTAATTTATGCATACATTTGATTTAAGAGCACCTATTCCCAAATTACGTATGACAGCTGCTTACATAAACATAAACCAAAATTTGAAAAAATGCAATTTACTGTAGCAGGAATTTATCCAAAAGGACTGGAGCTGTCATTGGTAACAGTCATTATTTTTCCCTTAGTAGAGATCAGGTTAAGTGCTGCACACTTTACTAATGTATTTTATGTAATACCCACAACAACCCTCTAAATTAGACTTATTGAAATTAACTTATAAGAAAATAATTATTTAAAAAATGAAACAGAGGCTCAGAATTGTGGGGCAATTTTCTCAAGGTAACTCAGCAATCATAAAACTGATTTGTAACTGGGTTGCTCTGTTCTCCAAATACTGATATTTAACTACCTTGCCATTTGCTCAAGTTTATATTTATAAGTACATTTGGGGGCTATTTTCCAGGCAATATTCTTTAAACCATTTGTTGGTTAGGCAATATTAGATAATGCCCCAGAACTTTCTGTAACACCTCCGAAGTTCAAAGCAAATCTGTTTTCTACATATTTTGACCATATATAAAAGCTATGATTTAATAAAAGTCACAGTGTTCCTTCTTAATCCTATCACTTTCTAATATAGTTACAAACATCATTTACCTTGAAATTCATAAAAAACTATGGGATGGATGGGTTAGACAGTTTATAAAAATTAGCCACCTACCAGCTGTGTAATCCTACTCATTCTATAAAAATTAATCAAGGGGGAGAATCATTGATATTAATTTTAGACCTATTGGATGACAGTATCTTCTCTGGCAATAATTTATTTACATCTTTAAAATGCTTTTATTTATTATTACATTTTACTCTAATAGTCTTGTGAATGACTATGCAGAAATTTTACTCTTAGAACTTTCAGTCAAGAGAATGAAGTCTAGATCATACTTTTACAGAAATACAGACGGAGGTCCCTAGAAGTTAATTCATTTACTCAATTCATAAAGCTAGTAAGTGGTGAGGTTGAAAGTAGTCATCGGAAGAAGTCAGGATTTTTTTCCATCTCATGCAGCCTGAGCCATCCTCACTGGGTTATTGTGAATTTTAAAATATATTTTCAAATGGTTTTAAAGGGAACCTTACAATAGTCTAACTATACAGTGCATTACATTTAGTAGGCTGATGATATTAATTTGTAAAGTGAACATTAATGGATATCATCATTTACATACCAACTCATAAAATTATATAACTAAACTAAAAACAACTGACTTAAAAACTGCTTTGAATATAGGTAATTTTAATCACTACGGATGGATTTGCAGAATAGGAAGATGAGGCAGCATTAACAGAAAAAGGAAGAAAATTATGGACTTTTAAATCACAAACTTGTGTTCAAAAATTTTGCTGCTTCTGAGCTGTGTAACCTCAAGCAAGTTACATGCAAAATATTTCAGAAATTTCTTCAAAAAAAGTAGCTACCTCAGAATTAGTATAAAATAGTATAAAAGCAGAAGAGTTAATAATAAAGTATTATCTTAAGATAATTCAATTATCTACTGATTGTCAATCATCAAGAAACTATTTATTTCTTGGTTTACACACATACATTTGGGGTGTACAGGTAGAATACCAGACAGAGCTGAGGCTCTACAGATTCCTTGTGGCTCAGAGACAGTGAAGATCTATGCTTTCTATGTCAAAGAGTTGGGGACAGTGAGGGAATATTATTTCCTTTTCTAACTGGGATGACATGTTCAAAATCCTCTTTTAAAGAAGTTCCCTGTTTTATTAATGGTAGCGAAGTAGTTTAGTAGTTTATCCCTGTAGGAGATCCCCTTAAATAGTGTCACATCATCAACTGCAAAGTACACTGGGATTACATTAAAACTCATCCAGTCCCAACCAAAACGGGATAAACAGGAAAACATGTACTCTCTCTGTGGTCATGCTGGCTTCCCTTTGTGCAAGCAGGGTGAACTCCAGTAGTGCAATTTTGTAGTAAGAATCTACAAATCCACTTAATTTCTTTCTTTACAGGAGTAACAACCGTGCTCACCATGACAACTCTGAGCATCAGTGCCAGAAATTCCCTCCCTAAGGTGGCCTACGCAACTGCTATGGATTGGTTCATTGCAGTGTGCTATGCCTTTGTGTTCTCAGCTCTGATTGAGTTTGCCACTGTAAACTATTTCACCAAGAGAGGCTATGCCTGGGATGGCAAAAGTGTGGTTCCAGAAAAGGTAAATGCTTTAATATCCCCTGTGATATAGCACTAATGCCTTTTTAAATGTATTCGATGAGCTGTTTGAACTTGAGGGATGGGTGAAGATTGCAGAGAGAGGATAACCGGGATCCTTTTTTCTTATGTCATAAATTATTAACTGCTATAATAATTTCTTATTGTTAACAAGAGGTTGTTTGAGTAGAGTAGATGAAAGAGATAAAGGAGAGACACAGAAGTTAATATTCCTTCTCAAATATGCTTTTCTATGATCTCCATTGATCTAAGAAAAGTTTTAATAAGCCTGACATTAGAAGCAAATAAGCTTACACACACCATTATAATTTTTATAACTTGAAAATCATAGGCTTTTGGTTACATTTTAAACCTAATCCCTTTGATCATTAATATCATTATTATAATGCCTCAATTGAATTGTGTTTGCAAAATGCATTACCTCCAATTATCAGTGAAGCAAAGGGCAGGAAAGATTTTCTCTTTCCAAAACAGAGCTTTGCTTTAAGGATCATAAGACAGAAATCACAGGAAAGTTCTTCATTGTAGAAAATTATCAAGTCAAGAATATCACTGTTCTGAATTAAAACCTATTCTAGAGTGGGTTTTAAAGCACAGTAGGAGAGGCTATTTCTATTTCTGAGGACTGAAGGAAAAATACATATGTCAAAATGCAAGTGAGCCTTGGGATGGTAGGAAGAAGGGCAAAGTCATAGACACAGAGACTGTAAGACATCCAGAAGTAACCTAGGAAGAATCACTCTGCAGCCACTTTCCCAAAATTCTGCTCCACAGAATGCTAGTCTCTTGTGATAGTCCCTGAAAATACAATTCAGTGGTCAAATACACTGGAAAAGATGAATCAGAGAGTGTAATACAAATCTCATTCTGACATTCAGAGAAGCAGAATAATATATTTTTTCTGATACCAGGTTAGTGTTTTCAGTAGAGTTACATTTTCAATCTCTAATAAGATATAACTTGAAAACAAAAAGAAATTTCCCATAGGGTTATCACATTACCAAGTTAGCATATAATAGTCTGCTTATGATCCATCCTTATATGGCTAATTGCTGGAATACCAGCTTCTTAAAGAACACGAGAAAGCTCAACATTTTCAGAAATGAAAAAACTAATTATTATTTCCTGGTAAGCCAAACAGGTATTTCCAAATATTGTATTTAACATGCTGTTGCCAAAAAAAAAAAAAAAGGTACTTAACTTGAGAAGTTTTAGTATTGCACTATGCACTATTATGATGACTCGGCATGAAGAGAGATGGAATCTCCATTATTCATTTCAGTTTACCTAACAGAGTGTCTGTCACTCAACAAGTTTTGGTTAGACTGGAACCCTTTGCCTCTCTTCAACACCAGAATGCATTACATATTTTATCTAAAGGCCATAAGAAGCTTTTTAATGTATCCTTTAATATTAAAGTTCTCATCTTTTAAGAAATGAACTTAATATAGGATTGATTTGGCTGTTTAACTGTGTTGAAATAAATCATATCAATTTTTGACCTGTATTCATTTGGACTACATTTAGAGACTCACTTTTACTTAATTATGGAAATTTCTGTTGCTCCTCATAAAATTTGACCAACTCTGCTTTCACTGCAAAATGAATGTATACCTGGTATAAGTGGCCTTATTTTAATGAAGTAATACTGGAAAAAAAGAACAACATATATATTTTTAAGTCCCAAGGATTTGGAGAAAAGAAAAGGGTAGCGGACAGAGCACAGAGCTAGAAAACAAACAAATTAACCTGTTAAAATTCCTATTGTGCCTTGTGAAAAGAACCAGGTCTTCTGGAAGCAGTAATTTATTCTGATCCAATTATTTAAAAATACAAATTATTCCATGAGTATTGCATCTGGTGATTTAAGTTTAGCTGCTTATCAATGTTATCTGGGTAAGTTTTTTGCAATGTCAATAACCAGGTTCAAATCCCGTGGAATCCTAATCAAAGTATGAGAATGTGTCCAAGACACTGCATTTAAAAAATTTTTAACTCGTAATTTACTGTACATAAAAGAATGAGAATCATTCTTATAGACTATCATTATCCAGCAGAAGTGTGACTGCAAGTACCAGTGAGATATGTAATTTGAAATTCTCTATTCATTTTTAAAGTATAAACCAGTGAAATTAAGTTTAATAATTTACTTTAGCCAATACATCAAAAATATTATCTTCACAACATACGACACATACAAAATATTAAGGAGATATATTGCATTCTTTTTTTCACCCACACTAAGTCTTCAAAATCCTATGTATGTTTTTTATACTTATAGCACATCAATAATTAGACCAGCTACATTTTACTGCTCAGTAGTCCCAAGTGGCCCTGGCTGGTTTAGCTCAGTGGATTGAGCGTCGGCCTGCGAGCTAAGTGTCGCTGGTTCGATCTTCCAGTCAGGGTACATCAGAGAAGGAAAACTCTGACTCCAAAAAACCTCCGCTGCCTTGCGGCATACCTCTTCAGGGGAAAGGCTAAGGGAGTAAACCCCGACAGAAAATCCGGAGCCGGAGTCCCTAAGGCGGTTTGACGTTGTAGTCAACACCGGCAACTCCTGCGGCGCACCTGAAGCCAAGCTGTATTGACTCCGTCTTTCCCTTGGACCCTTCAGCTGCGAAGAGAGGGGGGGTCTGCTGCATGGGCAACAGCAGACCCTCCATATCACCCTGCCCAGGCTCTGTAGCTTCAGCGTCATCGCAAGATGTCGATTCAACACGGGAGGAGACAGATACCGTGTCACTCCCGAGTCGGACTGCACAGCCATTCTCGGCGGTGCAGATAGACTCTTAAGAAGCTACACCATCGTCTCTCGAGACGGACGGCTGCCGACTAGTCCCAAGTGGCTATTGGCAGTAGTTTTGGGCCACACAGCTACAAATGAAGATATACTCAAGCTTTTTAATGTCTGTATGACAGAAATCCTAAGAAATACTGCAGTTGTCAATTACTGCATAGATAACACTGATGAACAGATAACATTGATGTGCAGCTAACATTGAACGAGAGTTAAATTGGGATACTCTGAATAATTCTGCTTTATCATTAGCCCACCTGAAATAAGGGGAGAGGGAGCACATAGTAATTGGCTCAGCCAATTATTGCTGAAACACAAACCACGCCAAAACTTAGTGACCTAAGATAACCACCAAGCATCTGGGGCTGGGAACTTCCATTAGTCTAACCTGGGCTCACTCGCATGGTTGCAGTTAACTACAGACTCCACAATGCCTCTCTCGCCTGCGTGGGGCCTGATGCTGGCGAGGCCTCTCACATGGTCTTGATCACTCAGCAGTCTAGTCCAGGCCTCTTCACACAGCAGGGGCACGTTTCCAGAGGGGAAAGGCTGAGGTTGCAAAGCCTCTTGCGGGCAGTTTCCCACACTAGGACAACATCACTCTATCCAAAGTCAGAAGTCCTTTCCAGATTCAGTATGGGAAGAAATAGATTCCATCTCTTGATAGGAAAACTGGGAAAATATCATGTCTGCATCTTTTCCAGCTTTATCAAGCTATAATTAACACACATCACTGTGTAAGTTTAAGTGTACAATGTGGCTGACTTGATAATTTATATATTGTGAATTGTTACTACCACAGCATTAGCTACCGGCTCCCTCCTGTCACAGAGTTACCGCTTCTTTTTCTGGTGAAAACACTTAACTTCTGTTCTCTTAGCTACATTCAAGTATATGACACAGTATTATTAGCTATAATCTCCATGCTACACATTGAGAAGGAAAACTCTGACTCCAAAAAACCTCCGCTGCCTTGCGGCATACCTCTTCAGGGGAAAGGCTAAGGGAGTAAACCCCGACAGAAAATCCGGAGCCGGAGTCCCTAAGGCGGTTTGACGTTGTAGTCAACACCGGCAACTCCTGCGGCGCACCTGAAGCCAAGCTGTATTGACTCCGTCTTTCCCTTGGACCCTTCAGCTGCGAAGAGAGGGGGGCGTCTGCTGCATGGGCAACAGCAGACCCTCCATATCACCCTGCCCAGGCTCTGTAGCTTCAGCTTCACTGGAGAGGACACTCCAGCGTCATCGCAAGATGTCGATTTAACACGGGAGGAGACAGATACCGTGTCACTCCCGAGTCGGACTGCACAGCCATTCTCGGCGGTGCAGATAGACTCTTAAGAAGCTACACCATCGTCTCTCGAGACGGACGGCTGCCGACGACGACGACGACACATTAGATCTGCCAAATTGGTAATCTTATAACTGGAGACTGTTGTCCGCATTTTTAATTTATCTCAATAATACAGTCACAAATTGCATTTCTTAAATTTTAAATAGACACTGATTTATGTTCCAAAGTAAAGGTCACTTTACTCAGCACATTATAAACTCGTTTCTCTCACAGTTTACTAAATTCTTTTACTCTTTCCTCCTACAGCCGAAGAAAGTGAAGGACCCTCTTATTAAGAAAAACAACACTTATGCTCCAACAGCAACCAGCTACACCCCTAATTTGGCCAGGGGTGACCCTGGCTTAGCCACCATCGCTAAAAGTGCAACCATAGAACCAAAAGAAGTCAAGCCAGAAACAAAACCGCCAGAACCCAAGAAAACCTTTAACAGCGTCAGCAAAATTGACCGGCTGTCAAGAATAGCCTTCCCGTTGCTATTTGGAATCTTTAACTTGGTCTACTGGGCTACATATTTAAACAGAGAGCCTCAGCTAAAAGCCCCCACCCCACATCAATAGGGCCTTTTATTCACATTCTGTTGTTCAGTCCTCTGCACTGGAAATTGCTTTCTGTTCTCAATGCAGTAATTCCCATCTGCTTTATTGCCTCTGTCTTAAGAATTTGAAGGTTTTCTTACTTCCACAATTCATACAAGAACAACAGACCCGTGTCGGGCAGTCAGAGCAGGGCAGAGCTTACGGCTGAGGGACAGGATTCTGAGAAGGAGAGAGAGAGCAAAAGTAACAACAGAGGAGACAGGATGAAAGAGAGAGGGAAGGGGGATAGATCCAAAGAGAGGAGGAAAGGAGGAGAAAAAACTTAATTGTAACTCTAAGATTATTTGTAGATATATATTTCCAGATATTCTAAAGATACTGTATATGTCAAAAATATTTTTATGTGAAGGTGTTTGAAGAGCAAATTATAAATGTTTAATGAAGAAAATTTTCAAAGAATCTATGTCTTTACTGCAAACTATGGTGTGCTTACATTTTTGTTTTGTTTTTTAAACTAATGTATAACTTCAACATTTTTGTTTCCAAAGCTAAAGACCACCCCACCATTCTTTCTCCTGTTACAAATGCCTAACGTGTTATTTTGTTGCTAAATGCCTTTTTAAAATTCATGGAAATTGCATAGGCAAAGGAGCATTTCCTCGCTGTAGAGCACATTTAATTCAATGGAGAGAAATGCTCTAAATAGGCTATTTCACTATCACCTGGGCTTTTATCACTAGACTTGATGAGGAATCATTTAAACAAAGATATACACACATTAAAAACCAAAAATTAATATAATAATTTTAAAAGATTCCCTTCCTTGTCATGTCTATATCCAGATAGCACATGGGTCCAATAATCACTTCATTTTCATTATAAAGATGTTTTAGAGGGGCAAAAATATTTTGCAAGCTCTAGAATTGTTGAATGTATTCTTTTATATAACAGTATATTAAAAGCTTTAGATTGAAATTTATGACTAGTGAACAAAAATAAAATATTTAAATTATATATGTAAATATACAGCATGAGATTGTACATTTTTTACTTTTTTTAAAGTTGTGTTCTTAAAATATTGTATAAGACTCACCGCTGTTAGCTGTTAGAATGTTAAGTGCTATGGAAATACTTTAGAGCCTGCATTTAAGATCACAACAGCTTGTAGGAATCAGATGGAACTTCAAATATATGGGTAGAAAGTTCACCTATGTATAGAAAACTTATAATTTCAAACTGTCTGGTTTACAGCAGTAAATCCGCTGCTATCTGCCCGAGTCCTGCCACATCCCTACATTAGGCTCTTGTAATATAGAAAGAAAACAGGAAAGCGCTAGCGAGAGCTAGAAAATCAACTGTATATTACTGCTATCCTTGCTGATATCAACTATTTCAATAAGTATTGTACCATATGTAGCACCAAATATAAAAATACATGGGAGAATGTATAGGAAATAGCTTTTATTGAGTAATGTTATTACATTTCATTTATACTGTAGCAATATATTTGTAGGTATACTATGTAAGGGCTTTTAACTACAAGAGTTCCATTAATACTCCCTATGAAAATTCTGCTGTTTCATTACTTCCCAGATGTTTTAGAGAGAAATATTTATGCAGAGGGTATTTTTGAAGTCTCCTTTTACCTGATAGAGTTTCAGAGATATTTAAAATTAGCATCCAGAATCCAGAGGTCATGGTCTAGGAAACACATTCACAATAACAAAACATAAACCTGTCAGCATAATTGCCAAATAAGGCAGCTGGGAACCATATACAAGTTTGGAGCAATGTTTTTCTCAAAAGCTGCTATCCAATGATGCAGGAAAATACACCGTGTTTTCCGAAACAAACTCTGGTTTTCTTTTTAAATGTGCTTTATTGTTTGATTTGGTCCTGCCTAAATTTCATGAGCTAGGCCAATAAAGGTTGAACTAATGATGTTCATCCTCTGGTATCTTATGTAGATATCATGTATAGAAAATAAAGTAAAATATGGCTCTAACTTCTGTGTTGCTGTTTATCTTGTTATTTTTCGGCGTTAATCTAATGTATTTATTAAGAGCATTCTGTCTTCCAGACTCATCGTGGCTAACATTTGGTCTGTATTTTGCTCATTAGATGTGAATATTTCTTATTAGTCTGCTTTCTGCTATGCAATGACTGCATTTCCATCATTTCTTAGTTTGTTGGTACATGTGGATAGTATTCTATTGTATTAATTGATTGCATAATTTATCAAAGACAAATTATTCTATGTAGCTTTTCTACAGTGCTTTGCCAAACCATGTAATACTAGTTAAGTCTTCCTTGAAAATAAAGTTACACTCTTATAGAGGACAGTTCCTGTTTACTCCCAGGAATATTTTTTAAAAGATGACACTGAATGTTTATTGCACATTAGTGCAGTGAAGTGGCAATAAAATCTAATATGAATCGGGGTTGTTTATGGCAGATGCATGTATTGCTTTACAGAGTTTAACAAAAGCTCTTAATTTTATGTCATACTGTATTCTATTATAATAAAGCTAACACTATTCAATAACAAGACAGAATGCTTGGCTTTTTTCATATTTTCATTAGGACCTGCCATTTCCCTGTTTTGGAACATTTTCAGGTAGGAACACCTAAAAGTGTCAAGTGCTAGCAAGAACTTAAGCAGAAGGTTTTTGAAGATGTATGAGTAGTATGATCCTAAACTGTCATTTTAAATGAATCACTTTAAAAAGAATTATTATTAAACACCTGGGATCTAATGTTACCAGTAGCACTTCAACTCCAAATTTACAAAATGTAAACTGAATAGAATCAAAATGCTTAAGTAAGAGTAGGGCTTGTTCACATCTATTGTTAATGCAGCAAATCAGCTTTCTGATCTACTCTGAAGAGACTGGTTTAATTGTTTTGGAGGAGGAATCTGAGTGTCTAGTTTTACTTAGAAGCTCCGCCAGAGCTATTACATTCCTTAATGTTTCTATAACCACAAAGTCAGATTAAAGTACAGAATACTTAGAATTACTTGACAGACAAGAAAAAAATTATTTAAATGATAGGCATAAAACCACACCCGGTTTATTTCTACAGACAAGAAAGACCACATGAGGCAAAATCATTGTGTGTCAATGGTGGCCAGGTGAAAGCAAACTAAATTGTACTTCTACAGATAAAGCATGCGTTTTCCTAAAAAGTTATTCAGTACTTAGCAAAATTAATAATTGTAAATTCCTCCAACTGACCTGAGTCAACCCAAATAAAACCACCCTTTGTAAACTAGCTAAACCACCACATTCATTGATTTCTTGGCTCACCTAAAATGTAGTGAATGTTGATTATTTTGGCTATCAAACTACATCCATGCCAAGGCTCACCATAATAATTATCTAAGGAATCAAAATAAGGATGAACTTGGCATTATTGCTGACCATCTGTTTGAATTTCATTATACCTGTTTGTTAAGACCTTCTGTTGGAGTTTTCTAAAATCTATCCAGCTCTTGTAAACAAGAACAATCACCCTACTGGATTACATTATAGCCATAATTTAGTAAAATAAATTAACTTCAAATGTTATTTTAGTTTAACTAAATTCTACTAACATTGCTGAATCTCTACCCTGTGTTAAGTATTGTGCTAGATGGCAGAAATGCAGAGATAAACATTTCATGGCTTTTTTCATTAAGAAAGTCACAGTTCTGATGAGAAAGGAAGACAGAGAATCAGCCAACAACAATATAAATATTGAGAGAAAAGTAGAAGAGATACATAACCGAGGTACCTTGCCAGTCTTCGTAAGGTTATGTAATTGAATCTGTAGGAACTGATAATGTCTAAGGTGAAACAAAATGTAAGTGAAGTGGCCATGGACCACAAGTCAGTGGACTTGGGAGACAGTACTAGCCCAGTGAGATTTTAGTCATTTAATCACTAACACATGAGACCCATAGATCCTCTAGCTAATGTGTAAGTATCAAGATTACAGAGATACAGACAACAGTATGCTCTTGGTAAATTCATATTTTCATAGAGAACCCAAGTGAACCTGAAGTTATAATACATTACACAAAATGTACAACTACCAATAAACAGGGATTTATTATGCTTGCCAAGTGGTATGATGGGAATCTTTAAATGAAAGTGTTAGCTGAGCTATGTTTTCACGGATGATTCAACATTTACCAGGCACTTTGATGTTGGGGATGGCTGCTGCTGATAAGGAACAGACCTTTCATTCAAAGATAATAATTCATTAAAACTTAACTCAGAGTGTCACAAATGCTATTGCCAGGAAACTAGCATATACTGTTTGTGAACTAGACCCAGTATGACACAAAAGGAAGCAGTGGGGACTGTGGAAAACAGTGCATGCCCAGTCTCTAGGCTCAGTTCCAGCTATTTGGTGCCATGTGGAGAAAGAAGCTAAGCTGTGGATTGCTATGTATTCTAATGTTACAGGAAAATACTTGACATTGAAATTTGTAGCTTCCAATATTGAAACTATGCTGTTACGCATAATATATGAACCAGTTGAATTTAGCTAATTCAACTAATTAGTGATCTCTGTTTTCAGAATGTCTATACAGATGCAAACAGTCATTTGATCATCATTAATTGAGCAGCTATATTATGCTTGGTGTTAGGATTATTTCAGAGAAGGGGAAGGTGGTTGTCCTCATCAGCAAACTTCAAAACTGCTAATTATCTACATTTTCAAAAGTCACATTGTTTATCAATAAAACACCTGTAGTCTAAAGAGAGGTCAAAGTTTCCATGGGGTGGCAAAATATTAAGGTTCTTTTTGTTTTGGGTTGATAATATAGTCTTTCTCTAACTATAACATGTAGCACACATTACTACAGAAAGGATGAGTTCTTCATTAGTAGTCCATCAAAGTACAGAAATGCATATTATATTCTTTAATGCTTACTGTAAGCACTGTGGTTAAAAAAGAAGAAATCCATAAAGGTCTGTAGATTTGCCTAAAACACTGAAAGTAAGTAATGTTGCTAATTTTTTTTTTAATGTACTCAGTGTAACTGATATTTTCAAAGCTCATCTTTCAAAAAATTTATACTGGATTTCCTTGATTAATGGGGTAAGTTTTACTTGAAAAATTAATAATCTTATAAAATACTACATACAATATAAAAATGAAAGACATTTCATGTTAATAAGAAAAGCCATGCTAATAAGGCTCATCCTGAATAAGCTAGAAATGATGAAGCACCCCATCGTGGACACTGGTATTCTTTGAGATTCTTTGGTACAGTTGATATTCTGCCATTTTAGCAGAAAGAGCATGACCACTGACATTAGAGATCTCACTTTATATATTCACCTGGACCATTGAGCAGTCCCTTTTGAACCTCATTTTGGCAGGAAAGAGGAATAATAATAATATGGACCTACTGGAATAACAGAATAAGGGCCTGAGAAAATCTAGTCCCCAAAAGCAATGATAAAACTTGACAGGTCTAAAGAAGTAATGCCAGGTTTATAAAAATAAACCAAAATCATGCAACGAAGTAAGAAAGGTTTATTCAAAAAACAATACTGAAATTCCCATAAGCATGTTTATATGTAATGTTTTAACGTGGACTGTGCTCATGACCTCTTCTGCGCCAGTTTTGCGATAATGCTTCCAGTGAGAGACAAGTTGTGTAAGCGAAATCCTTCATCACTGAGGACTTCTTACTCCATTCATGGCGAAGTATAAAAAAGTTGCATACCCATGGAAACTGATGGAAACAGCAGCAATCTAACAGGCAAATGAATAGAAAGGGAAATACTGAAGGTAACCAGAAGTTACAATCCTGATGGGGACTGGGCGGGGGGGAGACCCACCGGCAGAAGAATCAGAAATGGAAGTTCAACAGGAAGATGAGGAAAATAAGGCATCTATAGTGCGCTAACCTCAAAAAAGTGCGCTGGCCTCCCCTCATGCACAGTCTCGCTTTCCACGGTTTCAGTCACCCCCAGTCAACTGCAGTCTGAAAATAGCAATGAAAAATTCCAGAAGTAAACAATTCATAAGTTTTAAACTGTGCACCATTCTGAGCAACATGACTAAATTTGATGTTGTCCTGCTCCAACCCACCCAGGGTGTGAATCATCCCTTTATCGAGAGTGTCTCCACTGTATATGCTCCCACCCATTAGTCATTTAGTAGCTCTCTGAGTTGTCAGTCTGATTGTCAAAGTTCTCCCGGTGCTCATGTTCAAGGTACCCTGATTTTACTTCAGAATGGCCCAAAAGCACAGGAATAGTAATGCTGGAAATCCAGAGGTGCCAAAGAGGAGCTATGAAGTGTTACCCTTCAGTGAAGAGGTAGAGGTTCTCAACTTAATAAGAAAAAACAAAACAAAACGCTGAGGTTGCTAAGATCTATGGTAAGAACAGACTCTTTTATCCATAAAATTGTGAACAAACAAATCTCTGCTGATTTGCTGTGAGAAACCACCTTCACATAACTTTTGTTATAGTGTTTCTTATAATTGTTCTATTTTATTATTAATTATGGTTAAACTCTTACTGTGCCTAATTTATAAATTAAACTTTATCTTAGGTATGTATGTATAGGAAAAAACACAGTACATATAGGGTTTATGCTATCTGTGGTTTCAGATATCCTCCGGGGGTCTTGGAATGTATCCCCTGAGGATAAAGAGGAACTGCTGTATAATTAGTATGTTCAAATGATGAAATAAGCTGTTTAAATAATGAAGGAAAATATGACAAGGATACACTAAATAGGAAATCTCAGTAAGATGAAAATCGTTTAAAATGTAAAGGGAATATCTCGACTTGGAAATAACAATAATTATAGTGATTAAATTACTAAGAAGAGCTCAAAAGAATATTTGAGGTATTACTTTATTATTTTTCAGAGAAGGAAAACTCTGACTCCAAAAAACCTCCGCTGCCTTGCGGCATACCTCTTCAGGGGAAAGGCTAAGGGAGTAAACCCCGACAGAAAATCCGGAGCCGGAGTCCCTAAGGCGGTTTGACGTTGTAGTCAACACCGGCAACTCCTGCGGCGCACCTGAAGCCAAGCTGTATTGACTCCGTCTTTCCCTTGGACCCTTCAGCTGCGAAGAGAGGGGGGGTCTGCTGCATGGGCAACAGCAGACCCTCCATATCACCCTGCCCAGGCTCTGTAGCTTCATCCCAAGATGTCGATTCAACACGGGAGGAGACAGATACCGTGTCACTCCTGAGTCGGACTGCACAGCCATTCTCGGCGGTGCAGATAGACTCTTAAGAAGCTACACCATCGTCTCTCGAGACGGACAGCTGCCGACGACTTTATTATTTGCATGTAGTACCAACATTACCCACAACTTATGGTTATTGATTTGTTGGTTTTACTTCAGAAACTAAAATAACAATATGTGGCTGTGAGGAAGTTGGAGGGAGACTAAAGATTTAAACAATAAAGTATGATTTTAGGGAAAGTATATCAACTTTACTGACAATGACAAGGAATTAAAAATTTTATTGAAATAAATCTAGAGATTTTATCTTATTCAATATAAGACCAGTAACTATAATAAACTTCCTACACAAAGAAAAAAGTGAATGAAAATAAATACATCTGTTAAAACAGAGGTTTTTCTTACATAATATAACTCAGATACTTTTGAAAATTAAATTGCTTGTCCTTTAAAGAGGAAACTCAATTTCAGATATTATATATGAGACTAGACTTCCCCCTCTGTATTATAGAACGGCTATTTGTAGGTCAAGCAGTAACATTTTCTCCTGCTATTTGTAGCAATCTCTACGTAGCTCTAGTTTTCAACTGATGAAGAGCAGGGAAATGTCTCTGGGTATTATAATTACATATTTTTACAACCCTAAGAGATGAAGCATAATTTATGCTCGGAAGGATCGAGTTTAGAGGGTGGCCAATGTGCATACCATAATGAAATACTGCCCAGATGTTCATAACAATGAAGGTTGTAAAGCCACAGTGTTGAATATAATTTGGATTTCTGGAGTCATAACTATCTAGGAGTGAGGGGTGCAATAGGCTCTCTTCAAATTACTGTAGAGCATTTCTCTTTTACAAAGTTATTGAAGTACTAAAAGGCAAACATTTACAACTGTGCTCACCAGTACCGGTGATCCTCGACAGTCTTACTTCTGCACAGACGACCACTGGGGGTTGGGGAACTGACACATGGGAAGTGAACCCACACACTGGAGGTCGGCTGTCCTCATAAGCTCAGCATTTTCCCTTCACAGCCAAGGCAGAAACTGAGAGAAATAAACAGAAAAAGTATACAAAAACTGTTTTTAAATTCAAGCCTTTGGTAGTACTGGTTAAAGAAATATTCTCCAGAACATTTTTGATTCAACAAATACTTTCTTGAATTAGATATTATTCACATGTCAGATCGAAGTGATATGTGCCCCTAAGAAAAGGGACTTTGTCTTCTCAACAAATTTTGGCCAGTGCCCGAGGAAAAAGTCCAATCTTGATGTTTAATCATACTTGTGCATTCCATGGATCTTAAATAAAATTTTCCACAGGAAAATAAGCCATTGTACAATATTAACAGTGATAATATTCACTAATTAATAATTCTCAATAATGTATATCTTTCTTAGTGTCAGAAATTACACTCTATCATTTTCACATATTACCTAATTCTCATACTCTTACATGAGACTTAACTATCTGCAAGGCCTGTTTCAAATGCTTACCAAAACCATCCCTTTTTCTAAAAGAAAAGAATTATTTTTTTTCTGTCTATCTTGCACTCTGTTCTGGCCAGTAGTTTGCACTAATTAGTATAATATTTATATTCTGACATGTGTAGTTTAGTAATATGTTTCATATGAAGGGAAAAGTCGGCACTATAGCTCTTACTTTTGACAGAATGCAGAAGAGAATCATAACCCTCACTGTGACTTGGTAAGGATGTATAAGTTCAAATAAATCATCTCAGAACAGCCTGGAAGATGAAGAGATAAGACCTGGGTTTTGACTGGAAACCCTTAGATGTGCTTTCAGTAGATAAAAGTGATAGAAGTGGGGATTTAGAAATACCCTAATGCCATCTATTGGAAAAATATTTCTTATTTATGTATCCAATTATTTTTCAGCCAACAAAATAAATTCCAAACATCCATGACTGGTAAATGTAATTTGGGGTACTATTTGCAAAGGGGAGTATAATTATATGGAATATGTTGAGACTAAATAAAGGGATCTTCTCTATCTTCTTCTCCCTAATCCAGTATCCACAATAAAATCCAGTTGTTGTAGTAACATTGATATTGATGTTCAGACAGAAACGTGAATAAGGTATCTTGGAAATTGCACTGGCTGGGGAGTTGAGATCACATTTCAGATGCCACCTCTGCCATACACTGCAAGTGGGTCATTCACATCTCTGTGCTTCAGTGACTTCATCTATGAAATGAGGCTCCTGCCCAGGGTATAACCTACATATGTAAAGAAAGACTGGCAACAGTAAATGAAAAAGGAGCAACTGAATAATCGGTAATAGATAAAATTGTGGTTGGGATGGAAGACTTAGATGCCCATAGTTTTGTTCTGTTTTTTAATTTAAATTTTTTTGTATATGAATTTATTTCCAGTTTTACTGAGACAGGAAAACCTGGCAACACTGGACTTGCACTCCACACGGCAACAGTGAAAAGAAGGTAAGTGGCTGCTGCCCCTTCCAGACTAGGCATGAGCCTTCTAGGGCTTCATAGCCTCGTCACCCTATACTGCGCTGCCCCCATCACCCGGACACAGGCTGGCTTCGGTAATTGACATTACCTCTCTCAACTTTGTGGGCATTTGGACACCCCTAATCTAAAGCATGTGCATCTCAATGGAAATTGCGCTGTGTCTTCTTCATCTATCTGGGTATATAATTCTTTCTCTTTCTTACATTTGGGGAAATAACTATGTATGTGTATGTGTGTTATGTAGGGTGTGAGTCTGTATCCCTTTCCCTCTCTTTTGATGAATGGAGTAAGAGAGAGAAAGACACACAAACATACACACTCGTACATATATAGTTATTATCTCCCCAAACAGCTCCTCCTATTTGCAGAACCCAGTAAAAACCATAACAAAGATGGTGCCTTTTCTTTTTGTCCAAAATTGTAACATGCCCATTGGTGGTCTTGATTCTAAATGAACATTCACAAGACCTAATGACTTCTTGTGGTGCCAATGACACCTGCATTTTTTAAAATAAAGGGCAAATTCTCTATATTGGCATCCCTGGCTTTCGGGTACCTGTTTGCTTTTGTTGTTGCCAAAGGTTATCGGGACAAAGAAGAAATGACAGATTGCCCAGAGACCGTAACGCAGCGAGCAGCCCAGGGCAGCCTGAGCAGCACCAGGAAGCACACTTGCACAGACTGCCTGGCCCTGTGCTCTTTAATCAGGACTGCTAAGTGATGCAGGTGGCATGACGACTGGGGCAGCCTGGTGTAACACCGGAGAAGTCAGTGCTCGCTCCCTTTCCACCTGCTCTGTCTGGCTCTTCGCCATTCAGTACAAATGTCTTCAGGAGCTAAGGGTACCTGCTTCTGAGAGGTCAAATAGCCTCTCTTTAGCCAGAAAGGTAGTAAATACAAACCTGAGAAAAAATAAAAGTAACAGCAAGAAAAAGCCTGTTCACCAGCAGAAAGGGTAGAGATAACTACAAAGCCAAAAATTTCTACAGAACGATCTCACAGACAGACTGTACTTTTCAATGTTCTCTATTGCCTTGAGGACTGTCTCCTGCACGCAGCTGGGCAAGTCCCTAGACCACAACTTAATGTCCGTGTGAATATCTGCCTTATGGGAGACACCTCAACCTCCCCGGTCTTCTCCCACCTCTAAGGCAGAACTTCGGTTTTCAATCAATCTCTCATTCTCACATCCTCCTTCCCATTTAATTGCAAGTTTGTCTTTCTCATGCTCCTTATTCCCCTCACCAGCAACCCAGCCTTCACGTGCCTTGCCCAGCACCCAGAGCCTCAGGCCCTTATCTGTTCACTCCCAGACCATCCGTGGGTCTTGAGATTCTTACAGGCCAAGTAGCTCACCATGGCGGCATCCGTCGTGTAAAACCATTATTAACCTCAAGGCACAGCTGGTATACTGTCGAGTCAACTACAAGCTCAGCTCAGCTCTGACTGACTCCAAAAATTGCGCTCCTAACTTCGACGTAATTTCACCAAAAGCACAAGAAAAAGAGCGAATAGAAGGGATAAAATACGGTGTGAGTCTGAGCTCAGGAACTCAGGGAAGAACACCACCACAGCCACAGGTAAGGGGTGAGTTAGCAGGCAGGGAGTAGTGAGCACCACGGGAGGCAGAACCCAAGGGCGAAAGTTCCAGTTTAGAAGCAACTGGCGCAGTGTGAGGACAATGAGGAAATGGGCTATTTAAGCCATTCTTTGTTTGTGTTTGTTTTGTTAATGGCAGAGCAATAGATGAAATTCCATTGTAAAACCATGGTCTAAAATCGTGTGTCTTGAAGTTCGCATCATTTCCATTATAAAGGGAGGGCAGTGCTTATCAGTATGGATTCTACTTTAGAGAGACCAAAATTCAAATTTCCTCTGGCACTAACTATCTACGTAAACAAGGGTAAATCCCATATCCTTTCTAGGTCTTATTTTCCCAATTTAGAATGGAAATAATATTATTTGGATTCCAGATTGATTGGAAAAACTGAATGAGGTAACACATGAAAAACCTAAGTATAATGTCTCACCCATAGAATTATTCAGAAATTACATTATTATTATTTATTATTACTATTCATTATTCAATCATACTGTATTTTTGGAGTATCCTTTAGGTGGTATTTACTGTGTTAGGCACTAGGGATAGAAGTAAAATAAAATGGAGTTCCTATTCACCTTTCACTATCTATTTAAGAAAGTGGAAAGTTAGCCAACAGTTTCAATAGCATGTCATACATAATGCGACTAAGGCCAGTACAAAAGCCCTGTGTTTCCCAAGTGGAATGAGCTGACCCAGGAGCTGAAGGGGTGAGGAGCTTACTTGATTTGTGCCTTGGAGGTCAGGTAATGTTTCCAAGATACAGAAGTAATGAACTGACAAGACTGAGGAAGGATCTTCCAAGCAGCAGGAACAGCAGGTGCAAAGGCGGCACAAATGGTGCAGAGGAGCCCAGCCAACTGGCGCACCTGGAGCACACTGCTGCCCAGCCGGGGCAGGAAATGGGGCTGCAGGGCTTCCTAAGGTCCCGGCTTTCATTCAGTACTGACCTGAGTAGGGATGGTGGAGGATGCTACCCTACGTGTAAAAATCACAAGAGAGGAGAGGAGGAAGGGGAGTGCTTCTTACAGTCTATGGTAATGGTTAAGGCATGGACTTTGTTGACATTGAAGTTTTGTTCTCTGATACTTGGTTGTTGCCTCTGTGACTCTGGAAAGTTCACTGCTGCAAAGCTCATTTTACTTTCAATAAAATGGGAACAATTTTTCTTTTATAGTTATTACAGTGATTAAGATGATGTGAATAAGCAATCAACTCAGTGTCTGGCCTATAATAAGGACTCTGTATCTGCTAGCTCTGCTTCCCACTCATTATTCTGTTAATGAGAATAACTTTGGCTTCAGAGGGTTGGGCAGAATACCAAAGCCATACCTGTTGCTGTCACCACCTGTCTTGTGTAAATAAAATGTAATAATCCAAAAACTTTATACTGAAAAATAGGAAAACTTAACCTTGAAAATGTAACACGATTACAAACGAGATGGAATTATAGAAAACCTTGTTTAAAATAGCACGCATGGTAATTTGTTTCTCTTCCCTCTTTCCTCCTTCTTCAGCCGTCCTTCTGTCCCCAGTTCTCTCCTCCACTTTCTTCCATTATCCAAGTCCTACCCACAGTTTTCTAGACTGTCTTTATCCCTGTACTGTTTGTTGTAGAGGAAAAGGTTCTGTAAAGAAGTCACAATGGAATAAGTAATCTTTATATAATATGTGGTCCTATTCCCTAAACACAACCAGTTTACCAAGGCTTGAAAACTGACACAAAGTTCTTCCAAAAGTTTTAGAAGTTGAGTCACTTAAATGTTATGCTTAAACTAAAGTGTTGCAATGGAATTACCAGCTAGCATTTATTAATTTATTACTGTGTGCCACGTATTGGCTAGTAACTGTATATATAGTATAGTGTGCTCTAATTATAACTATTTTTACTTATTTGAAAATGGAAGGGCTAAAGTAAATTAGGCAAGCTGGCACAACTAATATGTGACTTTGATTAATTCAGGTCTTTGATTTTTAAAAAAAAAGCCTTAAATGTGATTATGTAATGTGAAAACTCCAGACTAGTAAATAGAAAAAAATATTTTTTGCTAATCAATCGGTGGGCATTCTTGGGCAAGCCCTCCTCTCTTCTCTAGCCCCTTACTTCCAAATCTGTAAACTAAATAGGTATGTCTGAGACATCTTAACAGTTTTAGGTTTCTGCAATTTTATGAGCCCTCAACAGATTTCTCAGTCCAACTGGCATTTTCTACATCTTACTGGGAAATTCCTAGAATCTTTTAATTCAAAAAGGCAACTAGAGGGTTATTATATTAGTCTGTGAATGGAAAATACCTATTACTTCCTCAATCCTCTTCCAAGGCAGATATTGCTAATTAATTACCATACACATTTATGTCAATACTGAATGAGGCCTCATTATCTCACCACAAATCAGAATTGATATGTGAAATAAAACTTATTTATCAGTACGTCTACATAGTGGTGGGTTGGTACCCTAGAAAAAAGCTACAGGTTTCACAAGCACCATTTTGAAATACAAATTTGCAATGCTGGGGCCAAAATTTCTTCTTTTTTTTGTAACAGAAGATCATATCTGTCTTCATGGACCAAATCAAGCTCCATGTTCTTCCTGCCTCCTTCCCTACCGGTTTCTTTAAGTAGCCAGGAGACCCACTACCTGGACTATGGTTATATTCAATTTGGAGCATGATTATACAATGTATCATTTACTCCTTATTCAACAAGTACCTGCTAAATTCTTTTTATATCCTAAGCACTATGGATAAAACCGGAATAAGGCAGACACAAACTCTGCACTTATGGGACTTACCCTTTCACAGCAAGGAAGCAAATGAAAGGTGTGGTAAAGGGTTATAGAAGCACACAGGAGAAGCATCTGGGATATAAAGGAAGTCCTCCTGGAGAAAATGTAAGTTGAACTGCAGAGGATATTTAGGGATTAAGAGATATACAGACAAGAGGAATGAGGTTTTCATGAAGTACAAATATCTAGTGCCAGATGAGAAACAACTGGGACATATTGTGAGAACAATGG